>NW_027440376.1:0-119133 GCF_031893055.1 Leptodactylus fuscus
TACTCTTGAGTATAGCTCGGGCTGAGAAGGTCGCAGCCATGGGAAAGTTGACAGTTAAGCCTATCTAGTGACAGCCCATCATAGGCTAGCTGGGTGATCTTGCAACTTGTATCATGCCGGAGTTTGATTTTCACCATAGGGTTTCATTGATCGCTTACTCGGCAACTTGTATCAAGCAGGATTTCTATTTTCCCCTTAGCGCTTCATTGATCGTGTACTCATGAGTGTAGCTCGGGCTGAGAATGACACAGCCATGGGAAAGTTGACAGTTAAGCCTATCTAGTGACAGCCCATCATAGGCTAGCTGGGTGATCTTGCAACTTGTACCATGTCGGAGTTTGATTTTCCCCATAGGGTTTCATTGATCGTGTACTCTTGAGTGCAGCTCGGGCTGAGAAGGTCGCAGCCATGGGAAAGTTGACAGTTAAGCCTATCTAGTGACAGCCCATCATAGGCTAGCTGGGTGATCTTGCAACTTGTACCATGTCGGAGTTTGATTTTCCCCATAGGGTTTCATTGATCGTGTACTCTTGAGTATAGCTCGGGCTGAGAAGGTCGCAGCCATGGAAAAGTTGACAGTTAAGCCTATCTAGTGACAGCCCATCATAGGCTAGCTGGGTGATCTTGCAACTTGTATCATGCCGGAGTTTGATTTTCACCATAGGGTTTCATTGATCGCTTACTCGGCAACTTGTATCAAGCAGGATTTCTATTTTCCCCTTAGCGCTTCATTGATCGTGTACTCATGAGTGTAGCTCGGGCTGAGAATGACACAGCCATGGGAAAGTTGACAGTTAAGCCTATCTAGTGACAGCCCATCATAGGCTAGCTGGGTGATCTTGCAACTTGTACCATGTCGGAGTTTGATTTTCCCCATAGGGTTTCATTGATCGTGTACTCTTGAGTATAGCTCGGGCTGAGAAGGTCGCAGCCATGGGAAAGTTGACAGTTAAGCCTATCTAGTGACAGCCCATCATAGGCTAGCTGGGTGATCTTGCAACTTGTATCATGCCGGAGTTTGATTTTCACCATAGGGTTTCATTGATCGCTTACTCGGCAACTTGTATCAAGCAGGATTTCTATTTTCCCCTTAGCGCTTCATTGATCGTGTACTCATGAGTGTAGCTCGGGCTGAGAATGACACAGCCATGGGAAAGTTGACAGTTAAGCCTATCTAGTGACAGCCCATCATAGGCTAGCTGGGTGATCTTGCAACTTGTACCATGTCGGAGTTTGATTTTCCCCATAGGGTTTCATTGATCGTGTACTCTTGAGTGCAGCTCGGGCTGAGAAGGTCGCAGCCATGGGAAAGTTGACAGTTAAGCCTATCTAGTGACAGCCCATCATAGGCTAGCTGGGTGATCTTGCAACTTGTACCATGTCGGAGTTTGATTTTCCCCATAGGGGTTTCATTGATCGTGTAGTCTTGAGTATAGCTCGGGCTGAGAAGGTCGCAGCCATGGGAAAGTTGACAGTTAAGCCTATCTAGTGACAGCCCATCATAGGCTAGCTGGGTGATCTTGCAACTTGTATCATGCCGGAGTTTGATTTTCACCATAGGGTTTCATTGATCGCTTACTCGGCAACTTGTATCAAGCAGGATTTCTATTTTCCCCTTAGCGCTTCATTGATCGTGTACTCATGAGTGTAGCTCGGGCTGAGAATGACACAGCCATGGGAAAGTTGACAGTTAAGCCTATCTAGTGACAGCCCATCATAGGCTAGCTGGGTGATCTTGCAACTTGTACCATGTCGGAGTTTGATTTTCCCCATAGGGTTTCATTGATCGTGTACTCTTGAGTGCAGCTCGGGCTGAGAAGGTCGCAGCCATGGGAAAGTTGACAGTTAAGCCTATCTAGTGACAGCCCATCATAGGTTAGCTGGGTGATCTTGCAACTTTTATCATGCCGGAGTTTGATTTTCCCCATAGGGTTTCATTGATCGCTAACTCGGCAACTTGTATCTAGCAGGATTTCTATTTTCCCCTTAGCGCTTCATTGATCGTGTACTCTTGAGTGTAGCTTGGGCTGAGAACGACGCAGCCATGGGAAAGTTGACAGTTAAGCCTATCTAGTGACAGCCCATCATAGGCTAGCTGGGTGATCTTGCAACTTGTACCATGTCGGAGTTTGATTTTCCCCATAGGGTTTCATTGATCGTGTACTCTTGAGTGCAGCTCGGGCTGAGAAGGTCGCAGCCATGGGAAAGTTGACAGTTAAGCCTATCTAGTGACAGCCCATCATAGGCTAGCTGGGTGATCTTGCAACTTGTATCATGCCGGAGTTTGATTTTCACCATAGGGTTTCATTGATCGCTTACTCGGCAACTTGTATCAAGCAGGATTTCTATTTTCCCCTTAGCGCTTCATTGATCGTGTACTCATGAGTGTAGCTCGGGCTGAGAATGACACAGCCATCGGAAAGTTGACAGTTAAGCCTATCTAGTGACAGCCCATCATAGGCTAGCTGGGTCATCTTGCAACTTGTACCATGTCGGAGTTTGATTTTCCCCATAGGGTTTCATTGATCGTGTACTCTTGAGTGCAGCTCGGGCTGAGAAGGTCGCAGCCATGGGAAAGTTGACAGTTAAGCCTATCTAGTGACAGCCCATCATAGGCTAGCTGGGTGATCTTGCAACTTGTACCATGTCGGAGTTTGATTTTCCCCATAGGGTTTCATTGATCGTGTACTCTTGATTATAGCTCGGGCTGAGAAGGTCGCAGCCATGGGAAAGTTGACAGTTAAGCCTATCTAGTGACAGCCCATCATAGGCTAGCTGGGTGATCTTGCAACTTGTATCATGCCGGAGTTTGATTTTCACCATAGGGTTTCATTGATCGCTTACTCGGCAACTTGTATCAAGCAGGATTTCTATTTTCCCCTTAGCGCTTCATTGATCGTGTACTCTTGAGTGTAGCTCGGGCTGAGAATGACACAGCCATGGGAAAGTTGACAGTTAAGCCTATCTAGTGACAGCCCATCATAGGCTAGCTGGGTGATCTTGCAACTTGTACCATGTCGGAGTTTGATTTTCCCCATAGGGTTTCATTGATCGTGTACTCTTGAGTGCAGCTCGGGCTGAGAAGGTCGCAGCCATGGGAAAGTTGACAGTTAAGCCTATCTAGTGACAGCCCATCATAGACTAGCTGGGTGATCTTGCAACTTGTACCATGTCGGAGTTTGATTTTCCCCATAGGGTTTCATTGATCGTGTACTCTTGAGTATAGCTCGGGCTGAGAAGGTCGCAGCCATGGGAAAGTTGACAGTTAAGCCTATCTAGTGACAGCCCATCATAGGCTAGCTGGGTGATCTTGCAACTTGTATCATGCCGGAGTTTGATTTTCACCATAGGGTTTCATTGATCGCTTACTCGGCAACTTGTATCAAGCAGGATTTCTATTTTCCCCTTAGCGTTTCATTGATCGTGTACTCATGAGTGTAACTCGGGCTGAGAATGACACAGCCATGGGAAAGTTGACAGTTAAGCCTATCTAGTGACAGCCCATCATAGGCTAGCTGGGTGATCTTGCAACTTGTACCATGTCGGAGTTTGATTTTCCCCATAGGGTTTCATTGATCGTGTACTCTTGAGTATAGCTCGGGCTGAGAAGGTCGCAGCCATGGGAAAGTTGACAGTTAAGCCTATCTAGTGACAGCCCATCATAGGCTAGCTGGGTGATCTTGCAACTTGTATCATGCCGGAGTTTGATTTTCACCATAGGGTTTCATTGATCGCTTACTCGGCAACTTGTATCAAGCAGGATTTCTATTTTCCCCTTAGCGCTTCATTGATCGTGTACTCATGAGTGTAGCTCGGGCTGAGAATGACACAGCCATGGGAAAGTTGACAGTTAAGCCTATCTAGTGACAGCCCATCATAGGCTAGCTGGGTGATCTTGCAACTTGTACCATGTCGGAGTTTGATTTTCCCCATAGGGTTTCATTGATCGTGTACTCTTGAGTGCAGCTCGGGCTGAGAAGGTCGCAGCCATGGGAAAGTTGACAGTTAAGCCTATCTAGTGACAGCCCATCATAGGCTAGCTGGGTGATCTTGCAACTTGTACCATGTCGGAGTTTGATTTTCCCCATAGGGTTTCATTGATCGTGTAGTCTTGAGTATAGCTCGGGCTGAGAAGGTCGCAGCCATGGGAAAGTTGACAGTTAAGCCTATCTAGTGACAGCCCATCATAGGCTAGCTGGGTGATCTTGCAACTTGTACCATGTCGGAGTTTGATTTTCCCCATAGGGTTTCATTGATCGTGTACTCTTGAGTGCAGCTCGGGCTGAGAAGGTCGCAGCCATGGGAAAGTTGACAGTTAAGCCTATCTAGTGACAGCCCATCATAGGCTAGCTGGGTGATCTTGCAACTTGTACCATGTCGGAGTTTGATTTTCCCCATAGGGTTTCATTGATCGTGTAGTCTTGAGTATAGCTCGGGCTGAGAAGGTCGCAGCCATGGGAAAGTTGACAGTTAAGCCTATCTAGTGACAGCCCATCATAGGCTAGCTGGGTGATCTTGCAACTTGTATCATGCCGGAGTTTGATTTTCACCATAGGGTTTCATTGATCGCTTACTCGGCAACTTGTATCAAGCAGGATTTCTATTTTCCCCTTAGCGCTTCATTGATCGTGTACTCATGAGTGTAGCTCGGGCTGAGAATGACACAGCCATGGGAAAGTTGACAGTTAAGCCTATCTAGTGACAGCCCATCATAGGCTAGCTGGGTGATCTTGCAACTTGTACCATGTCGGAGTTTGATTTTCCCCATAGGGTTTCATTGATCGTGTACTCTTGAGTGCAGCTCGGGCTGAGAAGGTCGCAGCCATGGGAAAGTTGACAGTTAAGCCTATCTAGTGACAGCCCATCATAGGTTAGCTGGGTGATCTTGCAACTTTTATCATGCCGGAGTTTGATTTTCCCCATAGGGTTTCATTGATCGCTAACTCGGCAACTTGTATCTAGCAGGATTTCTATTTTCCCCTTAGCGCTTCATTGATCGTGTACTCTTGAGTGTAGCTTGGGCTGAGAACGACGCAGCCATGGGAAAGTTGACAGTTAAGCCTATCTAGTGACAGCCCATCATAGGCTAGCTGGGTGATCTTGCAACTTGTACCATGTCGGAGTTTGATTTTCCCCATAGGGTTTCATTGATCGTGTACTCTTGAGTGCAGCTCGGGCTGAGAAGGTCGCAGCCATGGGAAAGTTGACAGTTAAGCCTATCTAGTGACAGCCCATCATAGGCTAGCTGGGTGATCTTGCAACTTGTATCATGCCGGAGTTTGATTTTCACCATAGGGTTTCATTGATCGCTTACTCGGCAACTTGTATCAAGCAGGATTTCTATTTTCCCCTTAGCGCTTCATTGATCGTGTACTCATGAGTGTAGCTCGGGCTGAGAATGACACAGCCATGGGAAAGTTGACAGTTAAGCCTATCTAGTGACAGCCCATCATAGGCTAGCTGGGTCATCTTGCAACTTGTACCATGTCGGAGTTTGATTTTCCCCATAGGGTTTCATTGATCGTGTACTCTTGAGTGCAGCTCGGGCTGAGAAGGTCGCAGCCATGGGAAAGTTGACAGTTAAGCCTATCTAGTGACAGCCCATCATAGGCTAGCTGGGTGATCTTGCAACTTGTACCATGTCGGAGTTTGATTTTCCCCATAGGGTTTCATTGATCGTGTAGTCTTGAGTATAGCTCGGGCTGAGAAGGTCGCAGCCATGGGAAAGTTGACAGTTAAGCCTATCTAGTGACAGCCCATCATAGGCTAGCTGGGTGATCTTGCAACTTGTATCATGCCGGAGTTTGATTTTCACCATAGGGTTTCATTGATCGCTTACTCGGCAACTTGTATCAAGCAGGATTTCTATTTTCCCCTTAGCGCTTCATTTATCGTGTACTATTGAGTGTAGCTCGGGCTGAGAATGACACAGCCATGGGAAAGTTGACAGTTAAGCCTATCTAGTGACAGCCCATCATAGGCTAGCTGGGTGATCTTGCAACATGTACCATGTCGGAGTTTGATTTTCCCCATAGGGTTTCATTGATCGTGAACTCTTGAGTGCAGCTCGGGCTGAGAAGGTCGCAGCCATGGGAAAGTTGACAGTTAAGCCTATCTAGTGACAGCCCATCATAGGCTAGCTGGGTGATCTTGCAACTTGTACCATGTCGGAGTTTGATTTTCCCCATAGGGTTTCATTGATCGTGTACTCTTGAGTATAGCTCGGGCTGAGAAGGTCGCAGCCATGGGAAAGTTGACAGTTAAGCCTATCTAGTGACAGCCCATCATAGGCTAGCTGGGTGATCTTGCAACTTGTATCATGCCGGAGTTTGATTTTCACCATAGGGTTTCATTGATCGCTTACTCGGCAACTTGTATCAAGCAGGATTCTATTTTCCCCTTAGCGCTTCATTGATCGTGTACTCTTGAGTGTAGCTCGGGCTGAGAATGACACAGCCATGGGAAAGTTGACAGTTAAGCCTATCTAGTGACAGCCCATCATAGGCTAGCTGGGTGATCTTGCAACTTGTACCGTGTCGGAGTTTGATTTTCCCCATAGGGTTTCATTGATCGTGTACTCTTGAGTATAGCTCGGGCTGAGAAGGTCGCAGCCATGGGAAAGTTGACAGTTAAGCCTATCTAGTGACAGCCCATCATAGGCTAGCTGGGTGATCTTGCAACTTGTATCATGCCGGAGTTTGATTTTCACCATAGGGTTTCATTGATCGCTTACTCGGCAACTTGTATCAAGCAGGATTTCTATTTTCCCCTTAGCGCTTCATTGATCGTGTACTCATGAGTGTAGCTCGGGCTGAGAATGACACAGCCATGGGAAAGTTGACAGTTAAGCCTATCTAGTGACAGCCCATCATAGGCTAGCTGGGTGATCTTGCAACTTGTACCATGTCGGAGTTTGATTTTCCCCATAGGGTTTCATTGATCGCTAACTCGGCAACTTGTATCTAGCAGGATTTCTATTTTCCCCTTAGCGCTTCATTGATCGTGTACTCTTGAGTGTAGCTTGGGCTGAGAACGACGCAGCCATGGGAAAGTTGACAGTTAAGCCTATCTAGTGACAGCCCATCATAGGCTAGCTGGGTGATCTTGCAACTTGTACCATGTCGGAGTTTGATTTTCCCCATAGGGTTTCATTGATCGTGTACTCTTGAGTGCAGCTCGGGCTGAGAAGGGCGCAGCCATGGGAAAGTTGACAGTTAAGCCTATCTAGTGACAGCCCATCATAGGCTAGCTGGGTGATCTTGCAACTTGTATCATGCCGGAGTTTGATTTTCACCATAGGGTTTCATTGATCGCTTACTCGGCAACTTGTATCAAGCAGGATTTCTATTTTCCCCTTAGCGCTTCATTGATCGTGTACTCATGAGTGTAGCTCGGGCTGAGAATGACACAGCCATGGGAAAGTTGACAGTTAAGCCTATCTAGTTAAGCCTATCTAGTGACAGCCCATCATAGGCTAGCTGGGTGATCTTGCAACTTGTACCATGTCGGAGTTTGATTTTCCCCATAGGGTTTCATTGATCGTGTACTCTTGAGTGCAGCTCGGGCTGAGAAGGTCGCAGCCATGGGAAAGTTGACAGTTAAGCCTATCTAGTGACAGCCCATCATAGGCTAGCTGGGTGATCTTGCAACTTGTACCATGTCGGAGTTTGATTTTCCCCATAGGGTTTCATTGATCGTGTACTCTTGATTATAGCTCGGGCTGAGAAGGTCGCAGCCATGGGAAAGTTGACAGTTAAGCCTATCTAGTGACAGCCCATCATAGGCTAGCTGGGTGATCTTGCAACTTGTATCATGCCGGAGTTTGATTTTCACCATAGGGTTTCATTGATCGCTTACTCGGCAACTTGTATCAAGCAGGATTTCTATTTTCCCCTTAGCGCTTCATTGATCGTGTACTCTTGAGTGTAGCTCGGGCTGAGAATGACACAGCCATGGGAAAGTTGACAGTTAAGCCTATCTAGTGACAGCCCATCATAGGCTAGCTGGGTGATCTTGCAACTTGTACCATGTCGGAGTATGATTTTCCCCATAAGGTTTCATTGATCGTGTACTCTTGAGTGCAGCTCGGGCTGAGAAGGTCGCAGCCATGGGAAAGTTGACAGTTAAGCCTATCTAGTGACAGCCCATCATAGGCTAGCTGGGTGATCTTGCAACTTGTACCATGTCGGAGTTTGATTTTCCCCATAGGGTTTCATTGATCGTGTACTCTTGAGTATAGCTCGGGCTGAGAAGGTCGCAGCCATGGGAAAGTTGACAGTTAAGCCTATCTAGTGACAGCCCATCATAGGCTAGCTGGGTGATCTTGCAACTTGTATCATGCCGGAGTTTGATTTTCACCATAGGGTTTCATTGATCGCTTACTCGGCAACTTGTATCAAGCAGGATTTCTATTTTCCCCTTAGCGCTTCATTGATCGTGTACTCATGAGTGTAGCTCGGGCTGAGAATGACACAGCCATGGGAAAGTTGACAGTTAAGCCTATCTAGTGACAGCCCATCATAGGCTAGCTGGGTGATCTTGCAACTTGTACCATGTCGGAGTTTGATTTTCCCCATAGGGTTTCATTGATCGTGTACTCTTGAGTGCAGCTCGGGCTGAGAAGGTCGCAGCCATGGGAAAGTTGACAGTTAAGCCTATCTAGTGACAGCCCATCATAGACTAGCTGGGTGATCTTGCAACTTGTACCATGTCGGAGTTTGATTTTCCCCATAGGGTTTCATTGATCGTGTACTCTTGAGTATAGCTCGGGCTGAGAAGGTCGCAGCCATGGGAAAGTTGACAGTTAAGCCTATCTAGTGACAGCCCATCATAGGCTAGCTGGGTGATCTTGCAACTTGTATCATGCCGGAGTTTGATTTTCACCATAGGGTTTCATTGATCGCTTACTCGGCAACTTGTATCAAGCAGGATTTCTATTTTCCCCTTAGCGTTTCATTGATCGTGTACTCATGAGTGTAACTCGGGCTGAGAATGACACAGCCATGGGAAAGTTGACAGTTAAGCCTATCTAGTGACAGCCCATCATAGGCTAGCTGGGTGATCTTGCAACTTGTACCATGTCGGAGTTTGATTTTCCCCATAGGGTTTCATTGATCGTGTACTCTTGAGTATAGCTCGGGCTGAGAAGGTCGCAGCCATGGGAAAGTTGACAGTTAAGCCTATCTAGTGACAGCCCATCATAGGCTAGCTGGGTGATCTTGCAACTTGTATCATGCCGGAGTTTGATTTTCACCATAGGGTTTCATTGATCGCTTACTCGGCAACTTGTATCAAGCAGGATTTCTATTTTCCCCTTAGCGCTTCATTGATCGTGTACTCATGAGTGTAGCTCGGGCTGAGAATGACACAGCCATGGGAAAGTTGACAGTTAAGCCTATCTAGTGACAGCCCATCATAGGCTAGCTGGGTGATCTTGCAACTTGTACCATGTCGGAGTTTGATTTTCCCCATAGGGTTTCATTGATCGTGTACTCTTGAGTGCAGCTCGGGCTGAGAAGGTCGCAGCCATGGGAAAGTTGACAGTTAAGCCTATCTAGTGACAGCCCATCATAGGCTAGCTGGGTGATCTTGCAACTTGTACCATGTCGGAGTTTGATTTTCCCCATAGGGTTTCATTGATCGTGTAGTCTTGAGTATAGCTCGGGCTGAGAAGGTCGCAGCCATGGGAAAGTTGACAGTTAAGCCTATCTAGTGACAGCCCATCATAGGCTAGCTGGGTGATCTTGCAACTTGTATCATGCCGGAGTTTGATTTTCACCATAGGGTTTCATTGATCGCTTACTCGGCAACTTGTATCAAGCAGGATTTCTATTTTCCCCTTAGCGCTTCATTTATCGTGTACTATTGAGTGTAGCTCGGGCTGAGAATGACACAGCCATGGGAAAGTTGACGGTTAAGCCTATCTAGTGACAGCCCATCATAGGCTAGCTGGGTGATCTTGCAACATGTACCATGTCGGAGTTTGATTTTCCCCATAGGGTTTCATTGATCGTGAACTCTTGAGTGCAGCTCGGGCTGAGAAGGTCGCAGCCATGGGAAAGTTGACAGTTAAGCCTATCTAGTGACAGCCCATCATAGGCTAGCTGGGTGATCTTGCAACTTGTACCATGTCGGAGTTTGATTTTCCCCATAGGGTTTCATTGATCGTGTACTCTTGAGTATAGCTCGGGCTGAGAAGGTCGCAGCCATGGGAAAGTTGACAGTTAAGCCTATCTAGTGACAGCCCATCATAGGCTAGCTGGGTGATCTTGCAACTTGTATCATGCCGGAGTTTGATTTTCACCATAGGGTTTCATTGATCGCTTACTCGGCAACTTGTATCAAGCAGGATTCTATTTTCCCCTTAGCGCTTCATTGATCGTGTACTCTTGAGTGTAGCTCGGGCTGAGAATGACACAGCCATGGGAAAGTTGACAGTTAAGCCTATCTAGTGACAGCCCATCATAGGCTAGCTGGGTGATCTTGCAACTTGTACCATGTCGGAGTTTGATTTTCCCCATAGGGTTTCATTGATCGTGTACTCTTGAGTATAGCTCGGGCTGAGAAGGTCGCAGCCATGGGAAAGTTGACAGTTAAGCCTATCTAGTGACAGCCCATCATAGGCTAGCTGGGTGATCTTGCAACTTGTATCATGCCGGAGTTTGATTTTCCCCATAGGGTTTCATTGATCGCTAACTCGGCAACTTGTATCAAGCAGGATTTCTATTTTCCCTTTAGCGCTTCATTTTATCGTGTACTCTTGAGTGTAGCTCGGGCTGAGAATGACACAGCCATGGGAAAGTTGACAGTTAAGCCTATCTAGTGACAGCCCATCATAGGCTAGCTGGGTGATCTTGCAACTTGTACCATGTCGGAGTTTGATTTTCCCCATAGGGTTTCATTGATCGTGTACTCTTGAGTGCAGCTCGGGCTGAGAAGGTCGCAGCCATGGGAAAGTTGACAGTTAAGCCTATCTAGTGACAGCCCATCATAGGTTAGCTGGGTGATCTTGCAACTTTTATCATGCCGGAGTTTGATTTTCCCCATAGGGTTTCATTGATCGCTTACTCGGCAACTTGTATCTAGCAGGATTTCTATTTTCCCCTTAGCGCTTCATTGATCGTGTACTCATGAGTGTAGCTCGGGCTGAGAATGACACAGCCATGGGAAAGTTGACAGTTAAGCCTATCTAGTTAAGCCTATCTAGTGACAGCCCATCATAGGCTAGCTGGGTGATCTTGCAACTTGTACCATGTCGGAGTTTGATTTTCCCCATAGGGTTTCATTGATCGTGTACTCTTGAGTGCAGCTCGGGCTGAGAAGGTCGCAGCCATGGGAAAGTTGACAGTTAAGCCTATCTAGTGACAGCCCATCATAGGCTAGCTGGGTGATCTTGCAACTTGTACCATGTCGGAGTTTGATTTTCCCCATAGGGTTTCATTGATCGTGTACTCTTGATTATAGCTCGGGCTGAGAAGGTCGCAGCCATGGGAAAGTTGACAGTTAAGCCTATCTAGTGACAGCCCATCATAGGCTAGCTGGGTGATCTTGCAACTTGTATCATGCCGGAGTTTGATTTTCACCATAGGGTTTCATTGATCGCTTACTCGGCAACTTGTATCAAGCAGGATTTCTATTTTCCCCTTAGCGCTTCATTGATCGTGTACTCTTGAGTGTAGCTCGGGCTGAGAATGACACAGCCATGGGAAAGTTGACAGTTAAGCCTATCTAGTGACAGCCCATCATAGGCTAGCTGGGTGATCTTGCAACTTGTACCATGTCGGAGTTTGATTTTCCCCATAAGGTTTCATTGATCGTGTACTCTTGAGTGCAGCTCGGGCTGAGAAGGTCGCAGCCATGGGAAAGTTGACAGTTAAGCCTATCTAGTGACAGCCCATCATAGGCTAGCTGGGTGATCTTGCAACTTGTACCATGTCGGAGTTTGATTTTCCCCATAGGGTTTCATTGATCGTGTACTCTTGAGTATAGCTCGGGCTGAGAAGGTCGCAGCCATGGGAAAGTTGACAGTTAAGCCTATCTAGTGACAGCCCATCATAGGCTAGCTGGGTGATCTTGCAACTTGTATCATGCCGGAGTTTGATTTTCACCATAGGGTTTCATTGATCGCTTACTCGGCAACTTGTATCAAGCAGGATTTCTATTTTCCCCTTAGCGCTTCATTGATCGTGTACTCATGAGTGTAGCTCGGGCTGAGAATGACACAGCCATGGGAAAGTTGACAGTTAAGCCTATCTAGTGACAGCCCATCATAGGCTAGCTGGGTGATCTTGCAACTTGTACCATGTCGGAGTTTGATTTTCCCCATAGGGTTTCATTGATCGTGTACTCTTGAGTGCAGCTCGGGCTGAGAAGGTCGCAGCCATGGGAAAGTTGACAGTTAAGCCTATCTAGTGACAGCCCATCATAGACTAGCTGGGTGATCTTGCAACTTGTACCATGTCGGAGTTTGATTTTCCCCATAGGGTTTCATTGATCGTGTACTCTTGAGTATAGCTCGGGCTGAGAAGGTCGCAGCCATGGGAAAGTTGACAGTTAAGCCTATCTAGTGACAGCCCATCATAGGCTAGCTGGGTGATCTTGCAACTTGTATCATGCCGGAGTTTGATTTTCACCATAGGGTTTCATTGATCGCTTACTCGGCAACTTGTATCAAGCAGGATTTCTATTTTCCCCTTAGCGTTTCATTGATCGTGTACTCATGAGTGTAACTCGGGCTGAGAATGACACAGCCATGGGAAAGTTGACAGTTAAGCCTATCTAGTGACAGCCCATCATAGGCTAGCTGGGTGATCTTGCAACTTGTACCATGTCGGAGTTTGATTTTCCCCATAGGGTTTCATTGATCGTGTACTCTTGAGTATAGCTCGGGCTGAGAAGGTCGCAGCCATGGGAAAGTTGACAGTTAAGCCTATCTAGTGACAGCCCATCATAGGCTAGCTGGGTGATCTTGCAACTTGTATCATGCCGGAGTTTGATTTTCACCATAGGGTTTCATTGATCGCTTACTCGGCAACTTGTATCAAGCAGGATTTCTATTTTCCCCTTAGCGCTTCATTGATCGTGTACTCATGAGTGTAGCTCGGGCTGAGAATGACACAGCCATGGGAAAGTTGACAGTTAAGCCTATCTAGTGACAGCCCATCATAGGCTAGCTGGGTGATCTTGCAACTTGTACCATGTCGGAGTTTGATTTTCCCCATAGGGTTTCATTGATCGTGTACTCTTGAGTGCAGCTCGGGCTGAGAAGGTCGCAGCCATGGGAAAGTTGACAGTTAAGCCTATCTAGTGACAGCCCATCATAGGCTAGCTGGGTGATCTTGCAACTTGTACCATGTCGGAGTTTGATTTTCCCCATAGGGTTTCATTGATCGTGTAGTCTTGAGTATAGCTCGGGCTGAGAAGGTCGCAGCCATGGGAAAGTTGACAGTTAAGCCTATCTAGTGACAGCCCATCATAGGCTAGCTGGGTGATCTTGCAACTTGTATCATGCCGGAGTTTGATTTTCACCATAGGGTTTCATTGATCGCTTACTCGGCAACTTGTATCAAGCAGGATTTCTATTTTCCCCTTAGCGCTTCATTTATCGTGTACTATTGAGTGTAGCTCGGGCTGAGAATGACACAGCCATGGGAAAGTTGACGGTTAAGCCTATCTAGTGACAGCCCATCATAGGCTAGCTGGGTGATCTTGCAACATGTACCATGTCGGAGTTTGATTTTCCCCATAGGGTTTCATTGATCGTGAACTCTTGAGTGCAGCTCGGGCTGAGAAGGTCGCAGCCATGGGAAAGTTGACAGTTAAGCCTATCTAGTGACAGCCCATCATAGGCTAGCTGGGTGATCTTGCAACTTGTACCATGTCGGAGTTTGATTTTCCCCATAGGGTTTCATTGATCGTGTACTCTTGAGTATAGCTCGGGCTGAGAAGGTCGCAGCCATGGGAAAGTTGACAGTTAAGCCTATCTAGTGACAGCCCATCATAGGCTAGCTGGGTGATCTTGCAACTTGTATCATGCCGGAGTTTGATTTTCACCATAGGGTTTCATTGATCGCTTACTCGGCAACTTGTATCAAGCAGGATTCTATTTTCCCCTTAGCGCTTCATTGATCGTGTACTCTTGAGTGTAGCTCGGGCTGAGAATGACACAGCCATGGGAAAGTTGACAGTTAAGCCTATCTAGTGACAGCCCATCATAGGCTAGCTGGGTGATCTTGCAACTTGTACCATGTCGGAGTTTGATTTTCCCCATAGGGTTTCATTGATCGTGTACTCTTGAGTATAGCTCGGGCTGAGAAGGTCGCAGCCATGGGAAAGTTGACAGTTAAGCCTATCTAGTGACAGCCCATCATAGGCTAGCTGGGTGATCTTGCAACTTGTATCATGCCGGAGTTTGATTTTCCCCATAGGGTTTCATTGATCGCTAACTCGGCAACTTGTATCAAGCAGGATTTCTATTTTCCCTTTAGCGCTTCATTTTATCGTGTACTCTTGAGTGTAGCTCGGGCTGAGAATGACACAGCCATGGGAAAGTTGACAGTTAAGCCTATCTAGTGACAGCCCATCATAGGCTAGCTGGGTGATCTTGCAACTTGTACCATGTCGGAGTTTGATTTTCCCCATAGGGTTTCATTGATCGTGTACTCTTGAGTGCAGCTCGGGCTGAGAAGGTCGCAGCCATGGGAAAGTTGACAGTTAAGCCTATCTAGTGACAGCCCATCATAGGTTAGCTGGGTGATCTTGCAACTTTTATCATGCCGGAGTTTGATTTTCCCCATAGGGTTTCATTGATCGCTAACTCGGCAACTTGTATCTAGCAGGATTTCTATTTTCCCCTTAGCGCTTCATTGATCGTGTACTCTTGAGTGTAGCTTGGGCTGAGAACGACGCAGCCATGGGAAAGTTGACAGTTAAGCCTATCTAGTGACAGCCCATCATAGGCTAGCTGGGTGATCTTGCAACTTGTACCATGTCGGAGTTTGATTTTCCCCATAGGGTTTCATTGATCGTGTACTCTTGAGTGCAGCTCGGGCTGAGAAGGGCGCAGCCATGGGAAAGTTGACAGTTAAGCCTATCTAGTGACAGCCCATCATAGGCTAGCTGGGTGATCTTGCAACTTGTATCATGCCGGAGTTTGATTTTCACCATAGGGTTTCATTGATCGCTTACTCGGCAACTTGTATCAAGCAGGATTTCTATTTTCCCCTTAGCGCTTCATTGATCGTGTACTCATGAGTGTAGCTCGGGCTGAGAATGACACAGCCATGGGAAAGTTGACAGTTAAGCCTATCTAGTGACAGCCCATCATAGGCTAGCTGGGTGATCTTGCAACTTGTACCATGTCGGAGTTTGATTTTCCCCATAGGGTTTCATTGATCGTGTACTCTTGAGTGCAGCTCGGGCTGAGAAGGTCGCAGCCATGGGAAAGTTGACAGTTAAGCCTATCTAGTGACAGCCCATCATAGGCTAGCTGGGTGATCTTGCAACTTGTACCATGTCGGAGTTTGATTTTCCCCATAGGGTTTCATTGATCGTGTACTCTTGATTATAGCTCGGGCTGAGAAGGTCGCAGCCATGGGAAAGTTGACAGTTAAGCCTATCTAGTGACAGCCCATCATAGGCTAGCTGGGTGATCTTGCAACTTGTATCATGCCGGAGTTTGATTTTCACCATAGGGTTTCATTGATCGCTTACTCGGCAACTTGTATCAAGCAGGATTTCTATTTTCCCCTTAGCGCTTCATTGATCGTGTACTCTTGAGTGTAGCTCGGGCTGAGAATGACACAGCCATGGGAAAGTTGACAGTTAAGCCTATCTAGTGACAGCCCATCATAGGCTAGCTGGGTGATCTTGCAACTTGTACCATGTCGGAGTTTGATTTTCCCCATAGGGTTTCATTGATCGTGTACTCTTGAGTGCAGCTCGGGCTGAGAAGGTCGCAGCCATGGGAAAGTTGACAGTTAAGCCTATCTAGTGACAGCCCATCATAGGCTAGCTGGGTGATCTTGCAACTTGTACCATGTCGGAGTTTGATTTTCCCCATAGGGTTTCATTGATCGTGTACTCTTGAGTATAGCTCGGGCTGAGAAGGTCGCAGCCATGGGAAAGTTGACAGTTAAGCCTATCTAGTGACAGCCCATCATAGGCTAGCTGGGTGATCTTGCAACTTGTATCATGCCGGAGTTTGATTTTCACCATAGGGTTTCATTGATCGCTTACTCGGCAACTTGTATCAAGCAGGATTTCTATTTTCCCCTTAGCGCTTCATTGATCGTTTACTCATGAGTGTAGCTCGGGCTGAGAATGAAACAGCCATGGGAAAGTTGACAGTTAAGCCTATCTAGTGACAGCCCATCATAGGCTAGCTGGGTGATCTTGCAACTTGTACCATGTCGGAGTTTGATTTTCCCCATAGGATTTCATTGATCGTGTACTCTTGAGTGCAGCTCGGGCTGAGAAGGTCGCAGCCATGGGAAAGTTGACAGTTAAGCCTATCTAGTGACAGCCCATCATAGGCTAGCTGGGTGATCTTGCAACTTGTACCATGTCGGAGTTTGATTTTCCCCATAGGGTTTCATTGATCGTGTACTCTTGAGTATAGCTCGGGCTGAGAAGGTCGCAGCCATGGGAAAGTTGACAGTTAAGCCTATCTAGTGACAGCCCATCATAGGCTAGCGGGGTGATCTTGCAACTTGTATCATGCCGGAGTTTGATTTTCACCATAGGGTTTCATTGATCGCTTACTCGGCAACTTGTATCAAGCAGGATTTCTATTTTCCCCTTAGCGTTTCATTGATCGTGTACTCATGAGTGTAGCTCGGGCTGAGAATGACACAGCCATGGGAAAGTTGACAGTTAAGCCTATCTAGTGACAGCCCATCATAGGCTAGCTGGGTGATCTTGCAACTTGTACCATGTCGGAGTTTGATTTTCCCCATAGGGTTTCATTGATCGTGTACTCTTGAGTGCAGCTCGGGCTGAGAAGGTCGCAGCCATGGGAAAGTTGACAGTTAAGCCTATCTAGTGACAGCCCATCATAGACTAGCTGGGTGATCTTGCAACTTGTACCATGTCGGAGTTTGATTTTCCCCATAGGGTTTCATTGATCGTGTACTCTTGAGTATAGCTCGGGCTGAGAAGGTCGCAGCCATGGGAAAGTTGACAGTTAAGCCTATCTAGTGACAGCCCATCATAGGCTAGCTGGGTGATCTTGCAACTTGTATCATGCCGGAGTTTGATTTTCACCATAGGGTTTCATTGATCGCTTACTCGGCAACTTGTATCAAGCAGGATTTCTATTTTCCCCTTAGCGTTTCATTGATCGTGTACTCATGAGTGTAACTCGGGCTGAGAATGACACAGCCATGGGAAAGTTGACAGTTAAGCCTATCTAGTGACAGCCCATCATAGGCTAGCTGGGTGATCTTGCAACTTGTACCATGTCGGAGTTTGATTTTCCCCATAGGGTTTCATTGATCGTGTACTCTTGAGTATAGCTCGGGCTGAGAAGGTCGCAGCCATGGGAAAGTTGACAGTTAAGCCTATCTAGTGACAGCCCATCATAGGCTAGCTGGGTGATCTTGCAACTTGTATCATGCCGGAGTTTGATTTTCACCATAGGGTTTCATTGATCGCTTACTCGGCAACTTGTATCAAGCAGGATTTCTATTTTCCCCTTAGCGCTTCATTGATCGTGTACTCATGAGTGTAGCTCGGGCTGAGAATGACACAGCCATGGGAAAGTTGACAGTTAAGCCTATCTAGTGACAGCCCATCATAGGCTAGCTGGGTGATCTTGCAACTTGTACCATGTCGGAGTTTGATTTTCCCCATAGGGTTTCATTGATCGTGTACTCTTGAGTGCAGCTCGGGCTGAGAAGGTCGCAGCCATGGGAAAGTTGACAGTTAAGCCTATCTAGTGACAGCCCATCATAGGCTAGCTGGGTGATCTTGCAACTTGTACCATGTCGGAGTTTGATTTTCCCCATAGGGTTTCATTGATCGTGTAGTCTTGAGTATAGCTCGGGCTGAGAAGGTCGCAGCCATGGGAAAGTTGACAGTTAAGCCTATCTAGTGACAGCCCATCATAGGCTAGCTGGGTGATCTTGCAACTTGTATCATGCCGGAGTTTGATTTTCACCATAGGGTTTCATTGATCGCTTACTCGGCAACTTGTATCAAGCAGGATTTCTATTTTCCCCTTAGCGCTTCATTTATCGTGTACTATTGAGTGTAGCTCGGGCTGAGAATGACACAGCCATGGGAAAGTTGACAGTTAAGCCTATCTAGTGACAGCCCATCATAGGCTAGCTGGGTGATCTTGCAACATGTACCATGTCGGAGTTTGATTTTCCCCATAGGGTTTCATTGATCGTGAACTCTTGAGTGCAGCTCGGGCTGAGAAGGTCGCAGCCATGGGAAAGTTGACAGTTAAGCCTATCTAGTGACAGCCCATCATAGGCTAGCTGGGTGATCTTGCAACTTGTACCATGTCGGAGTTTGATTTTCCCCATAGGGTTTCATTGATCGTGTACTCTTGAGTATAGCTCGGGCTGAGAAGGTCGCAGCCATGGGAAAGTTGACAGTTAAGCCTATCTAGTGACAGCCCATCATAGGCTAGCTGGGTGATCTTGCAACTTGTATCATGCCGGAGTTTGATTTTCACCATAGGGTTTCATTGATCGCTTACTCGGCAACTTGTATCAAGCAGGATTCTATTTTCCCCTTAGCGCTTCATTGATCGTGTACTCTTGAGTGTAGCTCGGGCTGAGAATGACACAGCCATGGGAAAGTTGACAGTTAAGCCTATCTAGTGACAGCCCATCATAGGCTAGCTGGGTGATCTTGCAACTTGTACCATGTCGGAGTTTGATTTTCCCCATAGGGTTTCATTGATCGTGTACTCTTGAGTATAGCTCGGGCTGAGAAGGTCGCAGCCATGGGAAAGTTGACAGTTAAGCCTATCTAGTGACAGCCCATCATAGGCTAGCTGGGTGATCTTGCAACTTGTATCATGCCGGAGTTTGATTTTCACCATAGGGTTTCATTGATCGCTTACTCGGCAACTTGTATCAAGCAGGATTTCTATTTTCCCCTTAGCGCTTCATTGATCGTGTACTCATGAGTGTAGCTCGGGCTGAGAATGACACAGCCATGGGAAAGTTGACAGTTAAGCCTATCTAGTGACAGCCCATCATAGGCTAGCTGGGTGATCTTGCAACTTGTACCATGTCGGAGTTTGATTTTCCCCATAGGGTTTCATTGATCGTGTACTCTTGAGTGCAGCTCGGGCTGAGAAGGTCGCAGCCATGGGAAAGTTGACAGTTAAGCCTATCTAGTGACAGCCCATCATAGGCTAGCTGGGTGATCTTGCAACTTGTACCATGTCGGAGTTTGATTTTCCCCATAGGGTTTCATTGATCGTGTAGTCTTGAGTATAGCTCGGGCTGAGAAGGTCGCAGCCATGGGAAAGTTGACAGTTAAGCCTATCTAGTGACAGCCCATCATAGGCTAGCTGGGTGATCTTGCAACTTGTATCATGCCGGAGTTTGATTTTCACCATAGGGTTTCATTGATCGCTTACTCGGCAACTTGTATCAAGCAGGATTTCTATTTTCCCCTTAGCGCTTCATTGATCGTGTACTCATGAGTGTAGCTCGGGCTGAGAATGACACAGCCATGGGAAAGTTGACAGTTAAGCCTATCTAGTGACAGCCCATCATAGGCTAGCTGGGTGATCTTGCAACTTGTACCATGTCGGAGTTTGATTTTCCCCATAGGGTTTCATTGATCGTGTACTCTTGAGTGCAGCTCGGGCTGAGAAGGTCGCAGCCATGGGAAAGTTGACAGTTAAGCCTATCTAGTGACAGCCCATCATAGGTTAGCTGGGTGATCTTGCAACTTTTATCATGCCGGAGTTTGATTTTCCCCATAGGGTTTCATTGATCGCTAACTCGGCAACTTGTATCTAGCAGGATTTCTATTTTCCCCTTAGCGCTTCATTGATCGTGTACTCTTGAGTGTAGCTTGGGCTGAGAACGACGCAGCCATGGGAAAGTTGACAGTTAAGCCTATCTAGTGACAGCCCATCATAGGCTAGCTGGGTGATCTTGCAACTTGTACCATGTCGGAGTTTGATTTTCCCCATAGGGTTTCATTGATCGTGTACTCTTGAGTGCAGCTCGGGCTGAGAAGGTCGCAGCCATGGGAAAGTTGACAGTTAAGCCTATCTAGTGACAGCCCATCATAGGCTAGCTGGGTGATCTTGCAACTTGTATCATGCCGGAGTTTGATTTTCACCATAGGGTTTCATTGATCGCTTACTCGGCAACTTGTATCAAGCAGGATTTCTATTTTCCCCTTAGCGCTTCATTGATCGTGTACTCATGAGTGTAGCTCGGGCTGAGAATGACACAGCCATCGGAAAGTTGACAGTTAAGCCTATCTAGTGACAGCCCATCATAGGCTAGCTGGGTCATCTTGCAACTTGTACCATGTCGGAGTTTGATTTTCCCCATAGGGTTTCATTGATCGTGTACTCTTGAGTGCAGCTCGGGCTGAGAAGGTCGCAGCCATGGGAAAGTTGACAGTTAAGCCTATCTAGTGACAGCCCATCATAGGCTAGCTGGGTGATCTTGCAACTTGTACCATGTCGGAGTTTGATTTTCCCCATAGGGTTTCATTGATCGTGTACTCTTGATTATAGCTCGGGCTGAGAAGGTCGCAGCCATGGGAAAGTTGACAGTTAAGCCTATCTAGTGACAGCCCATCATAGGCTAGCTGGGTGATCTTGCAACTTGTATCATGCCGGAGTTTGATTTTCACCATAGGGTTTCATTGATCGCTTACTCGGCAACTTGTATCAAGCAGGATTTCTATTTTCCCCTTAGCGCTTCATTGATCGTGTACTCTTGAGTGTAGCTCGGGCTGAGAATGACACAGCCATGGGAAAGTTGACAGTTAAGCCTATCTAGTGACAGCCCATCATAGGCTAGCTGGGTGATCTTGCAACTTGTACCATGTCGGAGTTTGATTTTCCCCATAGGGTTTCATTGATCGTGTACTCTTGAGTGCAGCTCGGGCTGAGAAGGTCGCAGCCATGGGAAAGTTGACAGTTAAGCCTATCTAGTGACAGCCCATCATAGACTAGCTGGGTGATCTTGCAACTTGTACCATGTCGGAGTTTGATTTTCCCCATAGGGTTTCATTGATCGTGTACTCTTGAGTATAGCTCGGGCTGAGAAGGTCGCAGCCATGGGAAAGTTGACAGTTAAGCCTATCTAGTGACAGCCCATCATAGGCTAGCTGGGTGATCTTGCAACTTGTATCATGCCGGAGTTTGATTTTCACCATAGGGTTTCATTGATCGCTTACTCGGCAACTTGTATCAAGCAGGATTTCTATTTTCCCCTTAGCGTTTCATTGATCGTGTACTCATGAGTGTAACTCGGGCTGAGAATGACACAGCCATGGGAAAGTTGACAGTTAAGCCTATCTAGTGACAGCCCATCATAGGCTAGCTGGGTGATCTTGCAACTTGTACCATGTCGGAGTTTGATTTTCCCCATAGGGTTTCATTGATCGTGTACTCTTGAGTATAGCTCGGGCTGAGAAGGTCGCAGCCATGGGAAAGTTGACAGTTAAGCCTATCTAGTGACAGCCCATCATAGGCTAGCTGGGTGATCTTGCAACTTGTATCATGCCGGAGTTTGATTTTCACCATAGGGTTTCATTGATCGCTTACTCGGCAACTTGTATCAAGCAGGATTTCTATTTTCCCCTTAGCGCTTCATTGATCGTGTACTCATGAGTGTAGCTCGGGCTGAGAATGACACAGCCATGGGAAAGTTGACAGTTAAGCCTATCTAGTGACAGCCCATCATAGGCTAGCTGGGTGATCTTGCAACTTGTATCATGCCGGAGTTTGATTTTCACCATAGGGTTTCATTGATCGCTTACTCGGCAACTTGTATCAAGCAGGATTTCTATTTTCCCCTTAGCGCTTCATTGATCGTTTACTCATGAGTGTAGCTCGGGCTGAGAATGAAACAGCCATGGGAAAGTTGACAGTTAAGCCTATCTAGTGACAGCCCATCATAGGCTAGCTGGGTGATCTTGCAACTTGTACCATGTCGGAGTTTGATTTTCCCCATAGGATTTCATTGATCGTGTACTCTTGAGTGCAGCTCGGGCTGAGAAGGTCGCAGCCATGGGAAAGTTGACAGTTAAGCCTATCTAGTGACAGCCCATCATAGGCTAGCTGGGTGATCTTGCAACTTGTACCATGTCGGAGTTTGATTTTCCCCATAGGGTTTCATTGATCGTGTACTCTTGAGTATAGCTCGGGCTGAGAAGGTCGCAGCCATGGGAAAGTTGACAGTTAAGCCTATCTAGTGACAGCCCATCATAGGCTAGCGGGGTGATCTTGCAACTTGTATCATGCCGGAGTTTGATTTTCACCATAGGGTTTCATTGATCGCTTACTCGGCAACTTGTATCAAGCAGGATTTCTATTTTCCCCTTAGCGTTTCATTGATCGTGTACTCATGAGTGTAGCTCGGGCTGAGAATGACACAGCCATGGGAAAGTTGACAGTTAAGCCTATCTAGTGACAGCCCATCATAGGCTAGCTGGGTGATCTTGCAACTTGTACCATGTCGGAGTTTGATTTTCCCCATAGGGTTTCATTGATCGTGTACTCTTGAGTGCAGCTCGGGCTGAGAAGGTCGCAGCCATGGGAAAGTTGACAGTTAAGCCTATCTAGTGACAGCCCATCATAGACTAGCTGGGTGATCTTGCAACTTGTACCATGTCGGAGTTTGATTTTCCCCATAGGGTTTCATTGATCGTGTACTCTTGAGTATAGCTCGGGCTGAGAAGGTCGCAGCCATGGGAAAGTTGACAGTTAAGCCTATCTAGTGACAGCCCATCATAGGCTAGCTGGGTGATCTTGCAACTTGTATCATGCCGGAGTTTGATTTTCACCATAGGGTTTCATTGATCGCTTACTCGGCAACTTGTATCAAGCAGGATTTCTATTTTCCCCTTAGCGTTTCATTGATCGTGTACTCATGAGTGTAACTCGGGCTGAGAATGACACAGCCATGGGAAAGTTGACAGTTAAGCCTATCTAGTGACAGCCCATCATAGGCTAGCTGGGTGATCTTGCAACTTGTACCATGTCGGAGTTTGATTTTCCCCATAGGGTTTCATTGATCGTGTACTCTTGAGTATAGCTCGGGCTGAGAAGGTCGCAGCCATGGGAAAGTTGACAGTTAAGCCTATCTAGTGACAGCCCATCATAGGCTAGCTGGGTGATCTTGCAACTTGTATCATGCCGGAGTTTGATTTTCACCATAGGGTTTCATTGATCGCTTACTCGGCAACTTGTATCAAGCAGGATTTCTATTTTCCCCTTAGCGCTTCATTGATCGTGTACTCATGAGTGTAGCTCGGGCTGAGAATGACACAGCCATGGGAAAGTTGACAGTTAAGCCTATCTAGTGACAGCCCATCATAGGCTAGCTGGGTGATCTTGCAACTTGTACCATGTCGGAGTTTGATTTTCCCCATAGGGTTTCATTGATCGTGTACTCTTGAGTGCAGCTCGGGCTGAGAAGGTCGCAGCCATGGGAAAGTTGACAGTTAAGCCTATCTAGTGACAGCCCATCATAGGCTAGCTGGGTGATCTTGCAACTTGTACCATGTCGGAGTTTGATTTTCCCCATAGGGTTTCATTGATCGTGTAGTCTTGAGTATAGCTCGGGCTGAGAAGGTCGCAGCCATGGGAAAGTTGACAGTTAAGCCTATCTAGTGACAGCCCATCATAGGCTAGCTGGGTGATCTTGCAACTTGTATCATGCCGGAGTTTGATTTTCACCATAGGGTTTCATTGATCGCTTACTCGGCAACTTGTATCAAGCAGGATTTCTATTTTCCCCTTAGCGCTTCATTTATCGTGTACTATTGAGTGTAGCTCGGGCTGAGAATGACACAGCCATGGGAAAGTTGACAGTTAAGCCTATCTAGTGACAGCCCATCATAGGCTAGCTGGGTGATCTTGCAACATGTACCATGTCGGAGTTTGATTTTCCCCATAGGGTTTCATTGATCGTGAACTCTTGAGTGCAGCTCGGGCTGAGAAGGTCGCAGCCATGGGAAAGTTGACAGTTAAGCCTATCTAGTGACAGCCCATCATAGGCTAGCTGGGTGATCTTGCAACTTGTACCATGTCGGAGTT
The DNA here is from genome assembly GCF_031893055.1 of Leptodactylus fuscus. Classification (NCBI taxonomy): domain Eukaryota; kingdom Metazoa; phylum Chordata; class Amphibia; order Anura; family Leptodactylidae; genus Leptodactylus; species Leptodactylus fuscus. The sequence goes on from NW_027440376.1 coordinate 24,257, forward strand.
TGATTTTCCCCATAGGGTTTCATTGATCGTGTACTCTTGAGTATAGCTCGGGCTGAGAAGGTCGCAGCCATGGGAAAGTTGACAGTTAAGCCTATCTAGTGACAGCCCATCATAGGCTAGCTGGGTGATCTTGCAACTTGTATCATGCCGGAGTTTGATTTTCACCATAGGGTTTCATTGATCGCTTACTCGGCAACTTGTATCAAGCAGGATTCTATTTTCCCCTTAGCGCTTCATTGATCGTGTACTCTTGAGTGTAGCTCGGGCTGAGAATGACACAGCCATGGGAAAGTTGACAGTTAAGCCTATCTAGTGACAGCCCATCATAGGCTAGCTGGGTGATCTTGCAACTTGTACCATGTCGGAGTTTGATTTTCCCCATAGGGTTTCATTGATCGTGTACTCTTGAGTATAGCTCGGGCTGAGAAGGTCGCAGCCATGGGAAAGTTGACAGTTAAGCCTATCTAGTGACAGCCCATCATAGGCTAGCTGGGTGATCTTGCAACTTGTATCATGCCGGAGTTTGATTTTCACCATAGGGTTTCATTGATCGCTTACTCGGCAACTTGTATCAAGCAGGATTTCTATTTTCCCCTTAGCGCTTCATTGATCGTGTACTCATGAGTGTAGCTCGGGCTGAGAATGACACAGCCATGGGAAAGTTGACAGTTAAGCCTATCTAGTGACAGCCCATCATAGGCTAGCTGGGTGATCTTGCAACTTGTACCATGTCGGAGTTTGATTTTCCCCATAGGGTTTCATTGATCGTGTACTCTTGAGTGCAGCTCGGGCTGAGAAGGTCGCAGCCATGGGAAAGTTGACAGTTAAGCCTATCTAGTGACAGCCCATCATAGGCTAGCTGGGTGATCTTGCAACTTGTACCATGTCGGAGTTTGATTTTCCCCATAGGGTTTCATTGATCGTGTAGTCTTGAGTATAGCTCGGGCTGAGAAGGTCGCAGCCATGGGAAAGTTGACAGTTAAGCCTATCTAGTGACAGCCCATCATAGGCTAGCTGGGTGATCTTGCAACTTGTATCATGCCGGAGTTTGATTTTCACCATAGGGTTTCATTGATCGCTTACTCGGCAACTTGTATCAAGCAGGATTTCTATTTTCCCCTTAGCGCTTCATTGATCGTGTACTCATGAGTGTAGCTCGGGCTGAGAATGACACAGCCATGGGAAAGTTGACAGTTAAGCCTATCTAGTGACAGCCCATCATAGGCTAGCTGGGTGATCTTGCAACTTGTACCATGTCGGAGTTTGATTTTCCCCATAGGGTTTCATTGATCGTGTACTCTTGAGTGCAGCTCGGGCTGAGAAGGTCGCAGCCATGGGAAAGTTGACAGTTAAGCCTATCTAGTGACAGCCCATCATAGGTTAGCTGGGTGATCTTGCAACTTTTATCATGCCGGAGTTTGATTTTCCCCATAGGGTTTCATTGATCGCTAACTCGGCAACTTGTATCTAGCAGGATTTCTATTTTCCCCTTAGCGCTTCATTGATCGTGTACTCTTGAGTGTAGCTTGGGCTGAGAACGACGCAGCCATGGGAAAGTTGACAGTTAAGCCTATCTAGTGACAGCCCATCATAGGCTAGCTGGGTGATCTTGCAACTTGTACCATGTCGGAGTTTGATTTTCCCCATAGGGTTTCATTGATCGTGTACTCTTGAGTGCAGCTCGGGCTGAGAAGGTCGCAGCCATGGGAAAGTTGACAGTTAAGCCTATCTAGTGACAGCCCATCATAGGCTAGCTGGGTGATCTTGCAACTTGTATCATGCCGGAGTTTGATTTTCACCATAGGGTTTCATTGATCGCTTACTCGGCAACTTGTATCAAGCAGGATTTCTATTTTCCCCTTAGCGCTTCATTGATCGTGTACTCATGAGTGTAGCTCGGGCTGAGAATGACACAGCCATCGGAAAGTTGACAGTTAAGCCTATCTAGTGACAGCCCATCATAGGCTAGCTGGGTCATCTTGCAACTTGTACCATGTCGGAGTTTGATTTTCCCCATAGGGTTTCATTGATCGTGTACTCTTGAGTGCAGCTCGGGCTGAGAAGGTCGCAGCCATGGGAAAGTTGACAGTTAAGCCTATCTAGTGACAGCCCATCATAGGCTAGCTGGGTGATCTTGCAACTTGTACCATGTCGGAGTTTGATTTTCCCCATAGGGTTTCATTGATCGTGTACTCTTGATTATAGCTCGGGCTGAGAAGGTCGCAGCCATGGGAAAGTTGACAGTTAAGCCTATCTAGTGACAGCCCATCATAGGCTAGCTGGGTGATCTTGCAACTTGTATCATGCCGGAGTTTGATTTTCACCATAGGGTTTCATTGATCGCTTACTCGGCAACTTGTATCAAGCAGGATTTTTAATTTCCCCTTAGCGCTTCATTGATCGTGTACTCTTGAGTGTAGCTCGGGCTGAGAATGACACAGCCATGGGAAAGTTGACAGTTAAGCCTATCTAGTGACAGCCCATCATAGGCTAGCTGGGTGATCTTGCAACTTGTACCATGTCGGAGTTTGATTTTCCCCATAGGGTTTCATTGATCGTGTACTCTTGAGTGCAGCTCGGGCTGAGAAGGTCGCAGCCATGGGAAAGTTGACAGTTAAGCCTATCTAGTGACAGCCCATCATAGACTAGCTGGGTGATCTTGCAACTTGTACCATGTCGGAGTTTGATTTTCCCCATAGGGTTTCATTGATCGTGTACTCTTGAGTATAGCTCGGGCTGAGAAGGTCGCAGCCATGGGAAAGTTGACAGTTAAGCCTATCTAGTGACAGCCCATCATAGGCTAGCTGGGTGATCTTGCAACTTGTATCATGCCGGAGTTTGATTTTCACCATAGGGTTTCATTGATCGCTTACTCGGCAACGTGTATCAAGCAGGATTTCTATTTTCCCCTTAGCGTTTCATTGATCGTGTACTCATGAGTGTAACTCGGGCTGAGAATGACACAGCCATGGGAAAGTTGACAGTTAAGCCTATCTAGTGACAGCCCATCATAGGCTAGCTGGGTGATCTTGCAACTTGTACCATGTCGGAGTTTGATTTTCCCCATAGGGTTTCATTGATCGTGTACTCTTGAGTATAGCTCGGGCTGAGAAGGTCGCAGCCATGGGAAAGTTGACAGTTAAGCCTATCTAGTGACAGCCCATCATAGGCTAGCTGGGTGATCTTGCAACTTGTATCATGCCGGAGTTTGATTTTCACCATAGGGTTTCATTGATCGCTTACTCGGCAACTTGTATCAAGCAGGATTTCTATTTTCCCCTTAGCGCTTCATTGATCGTGTACTCATGAGTGTAGCTCGGGCTGAGAATGACACAGCCATGGGAAAGTTGACAGTTAAGCCTATCTAGTGACAGCCCATCATAGGCTAGCTGGGTGATCTTGCAACTTGTACCATGTCGGAGTTTGATTTTCCCCATAGGGTTTCATTGATCGTGTACTCTTGAGTGCAGCTCGGGCTGAGAAGGTCGCAGCCATGGGAAAGTTGACAGTTAAGCCTATCTAGTGACAGCCCATCATAGGCTAGCTGGGTGATCTTGCAACTTGTACCATGTCGGAGTTTGATTTTCCCCATAGGGTTTCATTGATCGTGTAGTCTTGAGTATAGCTCGGGCTGAGAAGGTCGCAGCCATGGGAAAGTTGACAGTTAAGCCTATCTAGTGACAGCCCATCATAGGCTAGCTGGGTGATCTTGCAACTTGTATCATGCCGGAGTTTGATTTTCACCATAGGGTTTCATTGATCGCTTACTCGGCAACTTGTATCAAGCAGGATTTCTATTTTCCCCTTAGCGCTTCATTTATCGTGTACTATTGAGTGTAGCTCGGGCTGAGAATGACACAGCCATGGGAAAGTTGACAGTTAAGCCTATCTAGTGACAGCCCATCATAGGCTAGCTGGGTGATCTTGCAACATGTACCATGTCGGAGTTTGATTTTCCCCATAGGGTTTCATTGATCGTGAACTCTTGAGTGCAGCTCGGGCTGAGAAGGTCGCAGCCATGGGAAAGTTGACAGTTAAGCCTATCTAGTGACAGCCCATCATAGGCTAGCTGGGTGATCTTGCAACTTGTACCATGTCGGAGTTTGATTTTCCCCATAGGGTTTCATTGATCGTGTACTCTTGAGTATAGCTCGGGCTGAGAAGGTCGCAGCCATGGGAAAGTTGACAGTTAAGCCTATCTAGTGACAGCCCATCATAGGCTAGCTGGGTGATCTTGCAACTTGTATCATGCCGGAGTTTGATTTTCACCATAGGGTTTCATTGATCGCTTACTCGGCAACTTGTATCAAGCAGGATTCTATTTTCCCCTTAGCGCTTCATTGATCGTGTACTCTTGAGTGTAGCTCGGGCTGAGAATGACACAGCCATGGGAAAGTTGACAGTTAAGCCTATCTAGTGACAGCCCATCATAGGCTAGCTGGGTGATCTTGCAACTTGTACCGTGTCGGAGTTTGATTTTCCCCATAGGGTTTCATTGATCGTGTACTCTTGAGTATAGCTCGGGCTGAGAAGGTCGCAGCCATGGGAAAGTTGACAGTTAAGCCTATCTAGTGACAGCCCATCATAGGCTAGCTGGGTGATCTTGCAACTTGTATCATGCCGGAGTTTGATTTTCACCATAGGGTTTCATTGATCGCTTACTCGGCAACTTGTATCAAGCAGGATTTCTATTTTCCCCTTAGCGCTTCATTGATCGTGTACTCATGAGTGTAGCTCGGGCTGAGAATGACACAGCCATGGGAAAGTTGACAGTTAAGCCTATCTAGTGACAGCCCATCATAGGCTAGCTGGGTGATCTTGCAACTTGTACCATGTCGGAGTTTGATTTTCCCCATAGGGTTTCATTGATCGCTAACTCGGCAACTTGTATCTAGCAGGATTTCTATTTTCCCCTTAGCGCTTCATTGATCGTGTACTCTTGAGTGTAGCTTGGGCTGAGAACGACGCAGCCATGGGAAAGTTGACAGTTAAGCCTATCTAGTGACAGCCCATCATAGGCTAGCTGGGTGATCTTGCAACTTGTACCATGTCGGAGTTTGATTTTCCCCATAGGGTTTCATTGATCGTGTACTCTTGAGTGCAGCTCGGGCTGAGAAGGGCGCAGCCATGGGAAAGTTGACAGTTAAGCCTATCTAGTGACAGCCCATCATAGGCTAGCTGGGTGATCTTGCAACTTGTATCATGCCGGAGTTTGATTTTCACCATAGGGTTTCATTGATCGCTTACTCGGCAACTTGTATCAAGCAGGATTTCTATTTTCCCCTTAGCGCTTCATTGATCGTGTACTCATGAGTGTAGCTCGGGCTGAGAATGACACAGCCATGGGAAAGTTGACAGTTAAGCCTATCTAGTTAAGCCTATCTAGTGACAGCCCATCATAGGCTAGCTGGGTGATCTTGCAACTTGTACCATGTCGGAGTTTGATTTTCCCCATAGGGTTTCATTGATCGTGTACTCTTGAGTGCAGCTCGGGCTGAGAAGGTCGCAGCCATGGGAAAGTTGACAGTTAAGCCTATCTAGTGACAGCCCATCATAGGCTAGCTGGGTGATCTTGCAACTTGTACCATGTCGGAGTTTGATTTTCCCCATAGGGTTTCATTGATCGTGTACTCTTGATTATAGCTCGGGCTGAGAAGGTCGCAGCCATGGGAAAGTTGACAGTTAAGCCTATCTAGTGACAGCCCATCATAGGCTAGCTGGGTGATCTTGCAACTTGTATCATGCCGGAGTTTGATTTTCACCATAGGGTTTCATTGATCGCTTACTCGGCAACTTGTATCAAGCAGGATTTCTATTTTCCCCTTAGCGCTTCATTGATCGTGTACTCTTGAGTGTAGCTCGGGCTGAGAATGACACAGCCATGGGAAAGTTGACAGTTAAGCCTATCTAGTGACAGCCCATCATAGGCTAGCTGGGTGATCTTGCAACTTGTACCATGTCGGAGTTTGATTTTCCCCATAAGGTTTCATTGATCGTGTACTCTTGAGTGCAGCTCGGGCTGAGAAGGTCGCAGCCATGGGAAAGTTGACAGTTAAGCCTATCTAGTGACAGCCCATCATAGGCTAGCTGGGTGATCTTGCAACTTGTACCATGTCGGAGTTTGATTTTCCCCATAGGGTTTCATTGATCGTGTACTCTTGAGTATAGCTCGGGCTGAGAAGGTCGCAGCCATGGGAAAGTTGACAGTTAAGCCTATCTAGTGACAGCCCATCATAGGCTAGCTGGGTGATCTTGCAACTTGTATCATGCCGGAGTTTGATTTTCACCATAGGGTTTCATTGATCGCTTACTCGGCAACTTGTATCAAGCAGGATTTCTATTTTCCCCTTAGCGTTTCATTGATCGTGTACTCATGAGTGTAACTCGGGCTGAGAATGACACAGCCATGGGAAAGTTGACAGTTAAGCCTATCTAGTGACAGCCCATCATAGGCTAGCTGGGTGATCTTGCAACTTGTACCATGTCGGAGTTTGATTTTCCCCATAGGGTTTCATTGATCGTGTACTCTTGAGTATAGCTCGGGCTGAGAAGGTCGCAGCCATGGGAAAGTTGACAGTTAAGCCTATCTAGTGACAGCCCATCATAGGCTAGCTGGGTGATCTTGCAACTTGTATCATGCCGGAGTTTGATTTTCACCATAGGGTTTCATTGATCGCTTACTCGGCAACTTGTATCAAGCAGGATTTCTATTTTCCCCTTAGCGCTTCATTGATCGTGTACTCTTGAGTGTAGCTCGGGCTGAGAATGACACAGCCATGGGAAAGTTGACAGTTAAGCCTATCTAGTGACAGCCCATCATAGGCTAGCTGGGTGATCTTGCAACTTGTACCATGTCGGAGTTTGATTTTCCCCATAGGGTTTCATTGATCGTGTACTCTTGAGTGCAGCTCGGGCTGAGAAGGTCGCAGCCATGGGAAAGTTGACAGTTAAGCCTATCTAGTGACAGCCCATCATAGGCTAGCTGGGTGATCTTGCAACTTGTACCATGTCGGAGTTTGATTTTCCCCATAGGGTTTCATTGATCGTGTAGTCTTGAGTATAGCTCGGGCTGAGAAGGTCGCAGCCATGGGAAAGTTGACAGTTAAGCCTATCTAGTGACAGCCCATCATAGGCTAGCTGGGTGATCTTGCAACTTGTATCATGCCGGAGTTTGATTTTCACCATAGGGTTTCATTGATCGCTTACTCGGCAACTTGTATCAAGCAGGATTTCTATTTTCCCCTTAGCGCTTCATTTATCGTGTACTATTGAGTGTAGCTCGGGCTGAGAATGACACAGCCATGGGAAAGTTGACGGTTAAGCCTATCTAGTGACAGCCCATCATAGGCTAGCTGGGTGATCTTGCAACATGTACCATGTCGGAGTTTGATTTTCCCCATAGGGTTTCATTGATCGTGAACTCTTGAGTGCAGCTCGGGCTGAGAAGGTCGCAGCCATGGGAAAGTTGACAGTTAAGCCTATCTAGTGACAGCCCATCATAGGCTAGCTGGGTGATCTTGCAACTTGTACCATGTCGGAGTTTGATTTTCCCCATAGGGTTTCATTGATCGTGTACTCTTGAGTATAGCTCGGGCTGAGAAGGTCGCAGCCATGGGAAAGTTGACAGTTAAGCCTATCTAGTGACAGCCCATCATAGGCTAGCTGGGTGATCTTGCAACTTGTATCATGCCGGAGTTTGATTTTCACCATAGGGTTTCATTGATCGCTTACTCGGCAACTTGTATCAAGCAGGATTCTATTTTCCCCTTAGCGCTTCATTGATCGTGTACTCTTGAGTGTAGCTCGGGCTGAGAATGACACAGCCATGGGAAAGTTGACAGTTAAGCCTATCTAGTGACAGCCCATCATAGGCTAGCTGGGTGATCTTGCAACTTGTACCATGTCGGAGTTTGATTTTCCCCATAGGGTTTCATTGATCGTGTACTCTTGAGTATAGCTCGGGCTGAGAAGGTCGCAGCCATGGGAAAGTTGACAGTTAAGCCTATCTAGTGACAGCCCATCATAGGCTAGCTGGGTGATCTTGCAACTTGTATCATGCCGGAGTTTGATTTTCCCCATAGGGTTTCATTGATCGCTAACTCGGCAACTTGTATCAAGCAGGATTTCTATTTTCCCTTTAGCGCTTCATTTTATCGTGTACTCTTGAGTGTAGCTCGGGCTGAGAATGACACAGCCATGGGAAAGTTGACAGTTAAGCCTATCTAGTGACAGCCCATCATAGGCTAGCTGGGTGATCTTGCAACTTGTACCATGTCGGAGTTTGATTTTCCCCATAGGGTTTCATTGATCGTGTACTCTTGAGTGCAGCTCGGGCTGAGAAGGTCGCAGCCATGGGAAAGTTGACAGTTAAGCCTATCTAGTGACAGCCCATCATAGGTTAGCTGGGTGATCTTGCAACTTTTATCATGCCGGAGTTTGATTTTCCCCATAGGGTTTCATTGATCGCTAACTCGGCAACTTGTATCTAGCAGGATTTCTATTTTCCCCTTAGCGCTTCATTGATCGTGTACTCTTGAGTGTAGCTTGGGCTGAGAACGACGCAGCCATGGGAAAGTTGACAGTTAAGCCTATCTAGTGACAGCCCATCATAGGCTAGCTGGGTGATCTTGCAACTTGTACCATGTCGGAGTTTGATTTTCCCCATAGGGTTTCATTGATCGTGTACTCTTGAGTGCAGCTCGGGCTGAGAAGGGCGCAGCCATGGGAAAGTTGACAGTTAAGCCTATCTAGTGACAGCCCATCATAGGCTAGCTGGGTGATCTTGCAACTTGTATCATGCCGGAGTTTGATTTTCACCATAGGGTTTCATTGATCGCTTACTCGGCAACTTGTATCAAGCAGGATTTCTATTTTCCCCTTAGCGCTTCATTGATCGTGTACTCATGAGTGTAGCTCGGGCTGAGAATGACACAGCCATGGGAAAGTTGACAGTTAAGCCTATCTAGTGACAGCCCATCATAGGCTAGCTGGGTGATCTTGCAACTTGTACCATGTCGGAGTTTGATTTTCCCCATAGGGTTTCATTGATCGTGTACTCTTGAGTGCAGCTCGGGCTGAGAAGGTCGCAGCCATGGGAAAGTTGACAGTTAAGCCTATCTAGTGACAGCCCATCATAGGCTAGCTGGGTGATCTTGCAACTTGTACCATGTCGGAGTTTGATTTTCCCCATAGGGTTTCATTGATCGTGTACTCTTGATTATAGCTCGGGCTGAGAAGGTCGCAGCCATGGGAAAGTTGACAGTTAAGCCTATCTAGTGACAGCCCATCATAGGCTAGCTGGGTGATCTTGCAACTTGTATCATGCCGGAGTTTGATTTTCACCATAGGGTTTCATTGATCGCTTACTCGGCAACTTGTATCAAGCAGGATTTCTATTTTCCCCTTAGCGCTTCATTGATCGTGTACTCTTGAGTGTAGCTCGGGCTGAGAATGACACAGCCATGGGAAAGTTGACAGTTAAGCCTATCTAGTGACAGCCCATCATAGGCTAGCTGGGTGATCTTGCAACTTGTACCATGTCGGAGTTTGATTTTCCCCATAGGGTTTCATTGATCGTGTACTCTTGAGTGCAGCTCGGGCTGAGAAGGTCGCAGCCATGGGAAAGTTGACAGTTAAGCCTATCTAGTGACAGCCCATCATAGGCTAGCTGGGTGATCTTGCAACTTGTACCATGTCGGAGTTTGATTTTCCCCATAGGGTTTCATTGATCATGTACTCTTGAGTATAGCTCGGGCTGAGAAGGTCGCAGCCATGGGAAAGTTGACAGTTAAGCCTATCTAGTGACAGCCCATCATAGGCTAGCTGGGTGATCTTGCAACTTGTATCATGCCGGAGTTTGATTTTCACCATAGGGTTTCATTGATCGCTTACTCGGCAACTTGTATCAAGCAGGATTTCTATTTTCCCCTTAGCGCTTCATTGATCGTTTACTCATGAGTGTAGCTCGGGCTGAGAATGAAACAGCCATGGGAAAGTTGACAGTTAAGCCTATCTAGTGACAGCCCATCATAGGCTAGCTGGGTGATCTTGCAACTTGTACCATGTCGGAGTTTGATTTTCCCCATAGGATTTCATTGATCGTGTACTCTTGAGTGCAGCTCGGGCTGAGAAGGTCGCAGCCATGGGAAAGTTGACAGTTAAGCCTATCTAGTGACAGCCCATCATAGGCTAGCTGGGTGATCTTGCAACTTGTACCATGTCGGAGTTTGATTTTCCCCATAGGGTTTCATTGATCGTGTACTCTTGAGTATAGCTCGGGCTGAGAAGGTCGCAGCCATGGGAAAGTTGACAGTTAAGCCTATCTAGTGACAGCCCATCATAGGCTAGCGGGGTGATCTTGCAACTTGTATCATGCCGGAGTTTGATTTTCACCATAGGGTTTCATTGATCGCTTACTCGGCAACTTGTATCAAGCAGGATTTCTATTTTCCCCTTAGCGTTTCATTGATCGTGTACTCATGAGTGTAGCTCGGGCTGAGAATGACACAGCCATGGGAAAGTTGACAGTTAAGCCTATCTAGTGACAGCCCATCATAGGCTAGCTGGGTGATCTTGCAACTTGTACCATGTCGGAGTTTGATTTTCCCCATAGGGTTTCATTGATCGTGTACTCTTGAGTGCAGCTCGGGCTGAGAAGGTCGCAGCCATGGGAAAGTTGACAGTTAAGCCTATCTAGTGACAGCCCATCATAGACTAGCTGGGTGATCTTGCAACTTGTACCATGTCGGAGTTTGATTTTCCCCATAGGGTTTCATTGATCGTGTACTCTTGAGTATAGCTCGGGCTGAGAAGGTCGCAGCCATGGGAAAGTTGACAGTTAAGCCTATCTAGTGACAGCCCATCATAGGCTAGCTGGGTGATCTTGCAACTTGTATCATGCCGGAGTTTGATTTTCACCATAGGGTTTCATTGATCGCTTACTCGGCAACTTGTATCAAGCAGGATTTCTATTTTCCCCTTAGCGTTTCATTGATCGTGTACTCATGAGTGTAACTCGGGCTGAGAATGACACAGCCATGGGAAAGTTGACAGTTAAGCCTATCTAGTGACAGCCCATCATAGGCTAGCTGGGTGATCTTGCAACTTGTACCATGTCGGAGTTTGATTTTCCCCATAGGGTTTCATTGATCGTGTACTCTTGAGTATAGCTCGGGCTGAGAAGGTCGCAGCCATGGGAAAGTTGACAGTTAAGCCTATCTAGTGACAGCCCATCATAGGCTAGCTGGGTGATCTTGCAACTTGTATCATGCCGGAGTTTGATTTTCACCATAGGGTTTCATTGATCGCTTACTCGGCAACTTGTATCAAGCAGGATTTCTATTTTCCCCTTAGCGCTTCATTGATCGTGTACTCATGAGTGTAGCTCGGGCTGAGAATGACACAGCCATCGGAAAGTTGACAGTTAAGCCTATCTAGTGACAGCCCATCATAGGCTAGCTGGGTCATCTTGCAACTTGTACCATGTCGGAGTTTGATTTTCCCCATAGGGTTTCATTGATCGTGTACTCTTGAGTGCAGCTCGGGCTGAGAAGGTCGCAGCCATGGGAAAGTTGACAGTTAAGCCTATCTAGTGACAGCCCATCATAGGCTAGCTGGGTGATCTTGCAACTTGTACCATGTCGGAGTTTGATTTTCCCCATAGGGTTTCATTGATCGTGTACTCTTGATTATAGCTCGGGCTGAGAAGGTCGCAGCCATGGGAAAGTTGACAGTTAAGCCTATCTAGTGACAGCCCATCATAGGCTAGCTGGGTGATCTTGCAACTTGTATCATGCCGGAGTTTGATTTTCACCATAGGGTTTCATTGATCGCTTACTCGGCAACTTGTATCAAGCAGGATTTCTATTTTCCCCTTAGCGCTTCATTGATCGTGTACTCTTGAGTGTAGCTCGGGCTGAGAATGACACAGCCATGGGAAAGTTGACAGTTAAGCCTATCTAGTGACAGCCCATCATAGGCTAGCTGGGTGATCTTGCAACTTGTACCATGTCGGAGTTTGATTTTCCCCATAGGGTTTCATTGATCGTGTACTCTTGAGTGCAGCTCGGGCTGAGAAGGTCGCAGCCATGGGAAAGTTGACAGTTAAGCCTATCTAGTGACAGCCCATCATAGACTAGCTGGGTGATCTTGCAACTTGTACCATGTCGGAGTTTGATTTTCCCCATAGGGTTTCATTGATCGTGTACTCTTGAGTATAGCTCGGGCTGAGAAGGTCGCAGCCATGGGAAAGTTGACAGTTAAGCCTATCTAGTGACAGCCCATCATAGGCTAGCTGGGTGATCTTGCAACTTGTATCATGCCGGAGTTTGATTTTCACCATAGGGTTTCATTGATCGCTTACTCGGCAACTTGTATCAAGCAGGATTTCTATTTTCCCCTTAGCGTTTCATTGATCGTGTACTCATGAGTGTAACTCGGGCTGAGAATGACACAGCCATGGGAAAGTTGACAGTTAAGCCTATCTAGTGACAGCCCATCATAGGCTAGCTGGGTGATCTTGCAACTTGTACCATGTCGGAGTTTGATTTTCCCCATAGGGTTTCATTGATCGTGTACTCTTGAGTATAGCTCGGGCTGAGAAGGTCGCAGCCATGGGAAAGTTGACAGTTAAGCCTATCTAGTGACAGCCCATCATAGGCTAGCTGGGTGATCTTGCAACTTGTATCATGCCGGAGTTTGATTTTCACCATAGGGTTTCATTGATCGCTTACTCGGCAACTTGTATCAAGCAGGATTTCTATTTTCCCCTTAGCGCTTCATTGATCGTGTACTCATGAGTGTAGCTCGGGCTGAGAATGACACAGCCATGGGAAAGTTGACAGTTAAGCCTATCTAGTGACAGCCCATCATAGGCTAGCTGGGTGATCTTGCAACTTGTACCATGTCGGAGTTTGATTTTCCCCATAGGGTTTCATTGATCGTGTACTCTTGAGTGCAGCTCGGGCTGAGAAGGTCGCAGCCATGGGAAAGTTGACAGTTAAGCCTATCTAGTGACAGCCCATCATAGGCTAGCTGGGTGATCTTGCAACTTGTACCATGTCGGAGTTTGATTTTCCCCATAGGGTTTCATTGATCGTGTAGTCTTGAGTATAGCTCGGGCTGAGAAGGTCGCAGCCATGGGAAAGTTGACAGTTAAGCCTATCTAGTGACAGCCCATCATAGGCTAGCTGGGTGATCTTGCAACTTGTATCATGCCGGAGTTTGATTTTCACCATAGGGTTTCATTGATCGCTTACTCGGCAACTTGTATCAAGCAGGATTTCTATTTTCCCCTTAGCGCTTCATTTATCGTGTACTATTGAGTGTAGCTCGGGCTGAGAATGACACAGCCATGGGAAAGTTGACAGTTAAGCCTATCTAGTGACAGCCCATCATAGGCTAGCTGGGTGATCTTGCAACATGTACCATGTCGGAGTTTGATTTTCCCCATAGGGTTTCATTGATCGTGAACTCTTGAGTGCAGCTCGGGCTGAGAAGGTCGCAGCCATGGGAAAGTTGACAGTTAAGCCTATCTAGTGACAGCCCATCATAGGCTAGCTGGGTGATCTTGCAACTTGTACCATGTCGGAGTTTGATTTTCCCCATAGGGTTTCATTGATCGTGTACTCTTGAGTATAGCTCGGGCTGAGAAGGTCGCAGCCATGGGAAAGTTGACAGTTAAGCCTATCTAGTGACAGCCCATCATAGGCTAGCTGGGTGATCTTGCAACTTGTATCATGCCGGAGTTTGATTTTCACCATAGGGTTTCATTGATCGCTTACTCGGCAACTTGTATCAAGCAGGATTCTATTTTCCCCTTAGCGCTTCATTGATCGTGTACTCTTGAGTGTAGCTCGGGCTGAGAATGACACAGCCATGGGAAAGTTGACAGTTAAGCCTATCTAGTGACAGCCCATCATAGGCTAGCTGGGTGATCTTGCAACTTGTACCGTGTCGGAGTTTGATTTTCCCCATAGGGTTTCATTGATCGTGTACTCTTGAGTATAGCTCGGGCTGAGAAGGTCGCAGCCATGGGAAAGTTGACAGTTAAGCCTATCTAGTGACAGCCCATCATAGGCTAGCTGGGTGATCTTGCAACTTGTATCATGCCGGAGTTTGATTTTCACCATAGGGTTTCATTGATCGCTTACTCGGCAACTTGTATCAAGCAGGATTTCTATTTTCCCCTTAGCGCTTCATTGATCGTGTACTCATGAGTGTAGCTCGGGCTGAGAATGACACAGCCATGGGAAAGTTGACAGTTAAGCCTATCTAGTGACAGCCCATCATAGGCTAGCTGGGTGATCTTGCAACTTGTACCATGTCGGAGTTTGATTTTCCCCATAGGGTTTCATTGATCGTGTACTCTTGAGTGCAGCTCGGGCTGAGAAGGTCGCAGCCATGGGAAAGTTGACAGTTAAGCCTATCTAGTGACAGCCCATCATAGGTTAGCTGGGTGATCTTGCAACTTTTATCATGCCGGAGTTTGATTTTCCCCATAGGGTTTCATTGATCGCTAACTCGGCAACTTGTATCTAGCAGGATTTCTATTTTCCCCTTAGCGCTTCATTGATCGTGTACTCTTGAGTGTAGCTTGGGCTGAGAACGACGCAGCCATGGGAAAGTTGACAGTTAAGCCTATCTAGTGACAGCCCATCATAGGCTAGCTGGGTGATCTTGCAACTTGTACCATGTCGGAGTTTGATTTTCCCCATAGGGTTTCATTGATCGTGTACTCTTGAGTGCAGCTCGGGCTGAGAAGGGCGCAGCCATGGGAAAGTTGACAGTTAAGCCTATCTAGTGACAGCCCATCATAGGCTAGCTGGGTGATCTTGCAACTTGTATCATGCCGGAGTTTGATTTTCACCATAGGGTTTCATTGATCGCTTACTCGGCAACTTGTATCAAGCAGGATTTCTATTTTCCCCTTAGCGCTTCATTGATCGTGTACTCATGAGTGTAGCTCGGGCTGAGAATGACACAGCCATGGGAAAGTTGACAGTTAAGCCTATCTAGTTAAGCCTATCTAGTGACAGCCCATCATAGGCTAGCTGGGTGATCTTGCAACTTGTACCATGTCGGAGTTTGATTTTCCCCATAGGGTTTCATTGATCGTGTACTCTTGAGTGCAGCTCGGGCTGAGAAGGTCGCAGCCATGGGAAAGTTGACAGTTAAGCCTATCTAGTGACAGCCCATCATAGGCTAGCTGGGTGATCTTGCAACTTGTACCATGTCGGAGTTTGATTTTCCCCATAGGGTTTCATTGATCGTGTACTCTTGATTATAGCTCGGGCTGAGAAGGTCGCAGCCATGGGAAAGTTGACAGTTAAGCCTATCTAGTGACAGCCCATCATAGGCTAGCTGGGTGATCTTGCAACTTGTATCATGCCGGAGTTTGATTTTCACCATAGGGTTTCATTGATCGCTTACTCGGCAACTTGTATCAAGCAGGATTTCTATTTTCCCCTTAGCGCTTCATTGATCGTGTACTCTTGAGTGTAGCTCGGGCTGAGAATGACACAGCCATGGGAAAGTTGACAGTTAAGCCTATCTAGTGACAGCCCATCATAGGCTAGCTGGGTGATCTTGCAACTTGTACCATGTCGGAGTTTGATTTTCCCCATAAGGTTTCATTGATCGTGTACTCTTGAGTGCAGCTCGGGCTGAGAAGGTCGCAGCCATGGGAAAGTTGACAGTTAAGCCTATCTAGTGACAGCCCATCATAGGCTAGCTGGGTGATCTTGCAACTTGTACCATGTCGGAGTTTGATTTTCCCCATAGGGTTTCATTGATCGTGTACTCTTGAGTATAGCTCGGGCTGAGAAGGTCGCAGCCATGGGAAAGTTGACAGTTAAGCCTATCTAGTGACAGCCCATCATAGGCTAGCTGGGTGATCTTGCAACTTGTATCATGCCGGAGTTTGATTTTCACCATAGGGTTTCATTGATCGCTTACTCGGCAACTTGTATCAAGCAGGATTTCTATTTTCCCCTTAGCGCTTCATTGATCGTGTACTCATGAGTGTAGCTCGGGCTGAGAATGACACAGCCATGGGAAAGTTGACAGTTAAGCCTATCTAGTGACAGCCCATCATAGGCTAGCTGGGTGATCTTGCAACTTGTACCATGTCGGAGTTTGATTTTCCCCATAGGGTTTCATTGATCGTGTACTCTTGAGTGCAGCTCGGGCTGAGAAGGTCGCAGCCATGGGAAAGTTGACAGTTAAGCCTATCTAGTGACAGCCCATCATAGACTAGCTGGGTGATCTTGCAACTTGTACCATGTCGGAGTTTGATTTTCCCCATAGGGTTTCATTGATCGTGTACTCTTGAGTATAGCTCGGGCTGAGAAGGTCGCAGCCATGGGAAAGTTGACAGTTAAGCCTATCTAGTGACAGCCCATCATAGGCTAGCTGGGTGATCTTGCAACTTGTATCATGCCGGAGTTTGATTTTCACCATAGGGTTTCATTGATCGCTTACTCGGCAACTTGTATCAAGCAGGATTTCTATTTTCCCCTTAGCGTTTCATTGATCGTGTACTCATGAGTGTAACTCGGGCTGAGAATGACACAGCCATGGGAAAGTTGACAGTTAAGCCTATCTAGTGACAGCCCATCATAGGCTAGCTGGGTGATCTTGCAACTTGTACCATGTCGGAGTTTGATTTTCCCCATAGGGTTTCATTGATCGTGTACTCTTGAGTATAGCTCGGGCTGAGAAGGTCGCAGCCATGGGAAAGTTGACAGTTAAGCCTATCTAGTGACAGCCCATCATAGGCTAGCTGGGTGATCTTGCAACTTGTATCATGCCGGAGTTTGATTTTCACCATAGGGTTTCATTGATCGCTTACTCGGCAACTTGTATCAAGCAGGATTTCTATTTTCCCCTTAGCGCTTCATTGATCGTGTACTCATGAGTGTAGCTCGGGCTGAGAATGACACAGCCATGGGAAAGTTGACAGTTAAGCCTATCTAGTGACAGCCCATCATAGGCTAGCTGGGTGATCTTGCAACTTGTACCATGTCGGAGTTTGATTTTCCCCATAGGGTTTCATTGATCGTGTACTCTTGAGTGCAGCTCGGGCTGAGAAGGTCGCAGCCATGGGAAAGTTGACAGTTAAGCCTATCTAGTGACAGCCCATCATAGGCTAGCTGGGTGATCTTGCAACTTGTACCATGTCGGAGTTTGATTTTCCCCATAGGGTTTCATTGATCGTGTAGTCTTGAGTATAGCTCGGGCTGAGAAGGTCGCAGCCATGGGAAAGTTGACAGTTAAGCCTATCTAGTGACAGCCCATCATAGGCTAGCTGGGTGATCTTGCAACTTGTATCATGCCGGAGTTTGATTTTCACCATAGGGTTTCATTGATCGCTTACTCGGCAACTTGTATCAAGCAGGATTTCTATTTTCCCCTTAGCGCTTCATTTATCGTGTACTATTGAGTGTAGCTCGGGCTGAGAATGACACAGCCATGGGAAAGTTGACGGTTAAGCCTATCTAGTGACAGCCCATCATAGGCTAGCTGGGTGATCTTGCAACATGTACCATGTCGGAGTTTGATTTTCCCCATAGGGTTTCATTGATCGTGAACTCTTGAGTGCAGCTCGGGCTGAGAAGGTCGCAGCCATGGGAAAGTTGACAGTTAAGCCTATCTAGTGACAGCCCATCATAGGCTAGCTGGGTGATCTTGCAACTTGTACCATGTCGGAGTTTGATTTTCCCCATAGGGTTTCATTGATCGTGTACTCTTGAGTATAGCTCGGGCTGAGAAGGTCGCAGCCATGGGAAAGTTGACAGTTAAGCCTATCTAGTGACAGCCCATCATAGGCTAGCTGGGTGATCTTGCAACTTGTATCATGCCGGAGTTTGATTTTCACCATAGGGTTTCATTGATCGCTTACTCGGCAACTTGTATCAAGCAGGATTCTATTTTCCCCTTAGCGCTTCATTGATCGTGTACTCTTGAGTGTAGCTCGGGCTGAGAATGACACAGCCATGGGAAAGTTGACAGTTAAGCCTATCTAGTGACAGCCCATCATAGGCTAGCTGGGTGATCTTGCAACTTGTACCATGTCGGAGTTTGATTTTCCCCATAGGGTTTCATTGATCGTGTACTCTTGAGTATAGCTCGGGCTGAGAAGGTCGCAGCCATGGGAAAGTTGACAGTTAAGCCTATCTAGTGACAGCCCATCATAGGCTAGCTGGGTGATCTTGCAACTTGTATCATGCCGGAGTTTGATTTTCCCCATAGGGTTTCATTGATCGCTAACTCGGCAACTTGTATCAAGCAGGATTTCTATTTTCCCTTTAGCGCTTCATTTTATCGTGTACTCTTGAGTGTAGCTCGGGCTGAGAATGACACAGCCATGGGAAAGTTGACAGTTAAGCCTATCTAGTGACAGCCCATCATAGGCTAGCTGGGTGATCTTGCAACTTGTACCATGTCGGAGTTTGATTTTCCCCATAGGGTTTCATTGATCGTGTACTCTTGAGTGCAGCTCGGGCTGAGAAGGTCGCAGCCATGGGAAAGTTGACAGTTAAGCCTATCTAGTGACAGCCCATCATAGGTTAGCTGGGTGATCTTGCAACTTTTATCATGCCGGAGTTTGATTTTCCCCATAGGGTTTCATTGATCGCTAACTCGGCAACTTGTATCTAGCAGGATTTCTATTTTCCCCTTAGCGCTTCATTGATCGTGTACTCTTGAGTGTAGCTTGGGCTGAGAACGACGCAGCCATGGGAAAGTTGACAGTTAAGCCTATCTAGTGACAGCCCATCATAGGCTAGCTGGGTGATCTTGCAACTTGTACCATGTCGGAGTTTGATTTTCCCCATAGGGTTTCATTGATCGTGTACTCTTGAGTGCAGCTCGGGCTGAGAAGGGCGCAGCCATGGGAAAGTTGACAGTTAAGCCTATCTAGTGACAGCCCATCATAGGCTAGCTGGGTGATCTTGCAACTTGTATCATGCCGGAGTTTGATTTTCACCATAGGGTTTCATTGATCGCTTACTCGGCAACTTGTATCAAGCAGGATTTCTATTTTCCCCTTAGCGCTTCATTGATCGTGTACTCATGAGTGTAGCTCGGGCTGAGAATGACACAGCCATGGGAAAGTTGACAGTTAAGCCTATCTAGTGACAGCCCATCATAGGCTAGCTGGGTGATCTTGCAACTTGTACCATGTCGGAGTTTGATTTTCCCCATAGGGTTTCATTGATCGTGTACTCTTGAGTGCAGCTCGGGCTGAGAAGGTCGCAGCCATGGGAAAGTTGACAGTTAAGCCTATCTAGTGACAGCCCATCATAGGCTAGCTGGGTGATCTTGCAACTTGTACCATGTCGGAGTTTGATTTTCCCCATAGGGTTTCATTGATCGTGTACTCTTGATTATAGCTCGGGCTGAGAAGGTCGCAGCCATGGGAAAGTTGACAGTTAAGCCTATCTAGTGACAGCCCATCATAGGCTAGCTGGGTGATCTTGCAACTTGTATCATGCCGGAGTTTGATTTTCACCATAGGGTTTCATTGATCGCTTACTCGGCAACTTGTATCAAGCAGGATTTCTATTTTCCCCTTAGCGCTTCATTGATCGTGTACTCTTGAGTGTAGCTCGGGCTGAGAATGACACAGCCATGGGAAAGTTGACAGTTAAGCCTATCTAGTGACAGCCCATCATAGGCTAGCTGGGTGATCTTGCAACTTGTACCATGTCGGAGTTTGATTTTCCCCATAGGGTTTCATTGATCGTGTACTCTTGAGTGCAGCTCGGGCTGAGAAGGTCGCAGCCATGGGAAAGTTGACAGTTAAGCCTATCTAGTGACAGCCCATCATAGGCTAGCTGGGTGATCTTGCAACTTGTACCATGTCGGAGTTTGATTTTCCCCATAGGGTTTCATTGATCGTGTACTCTTGAGTATAGCTCGGGCTGAGAAGGTCGCAGCCATGGGAAAGTTGACAGTTAAGCCTATCTAGTGACAGCCCATCATAGGCTAGCTGGGTGATCTTGCAACTTGTATCATGCCGGAGTTTGATTTTCACCATAGGGTTTCATTGATCGCTTACTCGGCAACTTGTATCAAGCAGGATTTCTATTTTCCCCTTAGCGCTTCATTGATCGTTTACTCATGAGTGTAGCTCGGGCTGAGAATGAAACAGCCATGGGAAAGTTGACAGTTAAGCCTATCTAGTGACAGCCCATCATAGGCTAGCTGGGTGATCTTGCAACTTGTACCATGTCGGAGTTTGATTTTCCCCATAGGATTTCATTGATCGTGTACTCTTGAGTGCAGCTCGGGCTGAGAAGGTCGCAGCCATGGGAAAGTTGACAGTTAAGCCTATCTAGTGACAGCCCATCATAGGCTAGCTGGGTGATCTTGCAACTTGTACCATGTCGGAGTTTGATTTTCCCCATAGGGTTTCATTGATCGTGTACTCTTGAGTATAGCTCGGGCTGAGAAGGTCGCAGCCATGGGAAAGTTGACAGTTAAGCCTATCTAGTGACAGCCCATCATAGGCTAGCGGGGTGATCTTGCAACTTGTATCATGCCGGAGTTTGATTTTCACCATAGGGTTTCATTGATCGCTTACTCGGCAACTTGTATCAAGCAGGATTTCTATTTTCCCCTTAGCGTTTCATTGATCGTGTACTCATGAGTGTAGCTCGGGCTGAGAATGACACAGCCATGGGAAAGTTGACAGTTAAGCCTATCTAGTGACAGCCCATCATAGGCTAGCTGGGTGATCTTGCAACTTGTACCATGTCGGAGTTTGATTTTCCCCATAGGGTTTCATTGATCGTGTACTCTTGAGTGCAGCTCGGGCTGAGAAGGTCGCAGCCATGGGAAAGTTGACAGTTAAGCCTATCTAGTGACAGCCCATCATAGACTAGCTGGGTGATCTTGCAACTTGTACCATGTCGGAGTTTGATTTTCCCCATAGGGTTTCATTGATCGTGTACTCTTGAGTATAGCTCGGGCTGAGAAGGTCGCAGCCATGGGAAAGTTGACAGTTAAGCCTATCTAGTGACAGCCCATCATAGGCTAGCTGGGTGATCTTGCAACTTGTATCATGCCGGAGTTTGATTTTCACCATAGGGTTTCATTGATCGCTTACTCGGCAACTTGTATCAAGCAGGATTTCTATTTTCCCCTTAGCGTTTCATTGATCGTGTACTCATGAGTGTAACTCGGGCTGAGAATGACACAGCCATGGGAAAGTTGACAGTTAAGCCTATCTAGTGACAGCCCATCATAGGCTAGCTGGGTGATCTTGCAACTTGTACCATGTCGGAGTTTGATTTTCCCCATAGGGTTTCATTGATCGTGTACTCTTGAGTATAGCTCGGGCTGAGAAGGTCGCAGCCATGGGAAAGTTGACAGTTAAGCCTATCTAGTGACAGCCCATCATAGGCTAGCTGGGTGATCTTGCAACTTGTATCATGCCGGAGTTTGATTTTCACCATAGGGTTTCATTGATCGCTTACTCGGCAACTTGTATCAAGCAGGATTTCTATTTTCCCCTTAGCGCTTCATTGATCGTGTACTCATGAGTGTAGCTCGGGCTGAGAATGACACAGCCATGGGAAAGTTGACAGTTAAGCCTATCTAGTGACAGCCCATCATAGGCTAGCTGGGTGATCTTGCAACTTGTACCATGTCGGAGTTTGATTTTCCCCATAGGGTTTCATTGATCGTGTACTCTTGAGTGCAGCTCGGGCTGAGAAGGTCGCAGCCATGGGAAAGTTGACAGTTAAGCCTATCTAGTGACAGCCCATCATAGGCTAGCTGGGTGATCTTGCAACTTGTACCATGTCGGAGTTTGATTTTCCCCATAGGGTTTCATTGATCGTGTAGTCTTGAGTATAGCTCGGGCTGAGAAGGTCGCAGCCATGGGAAAGTTGACAGTTAAGCCTATCTAGTGACAGCCCATCATAGGCTAGCTGGGTGATCTTGCAACTTGTATCATGCCGGAGTTTGATTTTCACCATAGGGTTTCATTGATCGCTTACTCGGCAACTTGTATCAAGCAGGATTTCTATTTTCCCCTTAGCGCTTCATTTATCGTGTACTATTGAGTGTAGCTCGGGCTGAGAATGACACAGCCATGGGAAAGTTGACAGTTAAGCCTATCTAGTGACAGCCCATCATAGGCTAGCTGGGTGATCTTGCAACATGTACCATGTCGGAGTTTGATTTTCCCCATAGGGTTTCATTGATCGTGAACTCTTGAGTGCAGCTCGGGCTGAGAAGGTCGCAGCCATGGGAAAGTTGACAGTTAAGCCTATCTAGTGACAGCCCATCATAGGCTAGCTGGGTGATCTTGCAACTTGTACCATGTCGGAGTTTGATTTTCCCCATAGGGTTTCATTGATCGTGTACTCTTGAGTATAGCTCGGGCTGAGAAGGTCGCAGCCATGGGAAAGTTGACAGTTAAGCCTATCTAGTGACAGCCCATCATAGGCTAGCTGGGTGATCTTGCAACTTGTATCATGCCGGAGTTTGATTTTCACCATAGGGTTTCATTGATCGCTTACTCGGCAACTTGTATCAAGCAGGATTCTATTTTCCCCTTAGCGCTTCATTGATCGTGTACTCTTGAGTGTAGCTCGGGCTGAGAATGACACAGCCATGGGAAAGTTGACAGTTAAGCCTATCTAGTGACAGCCCATCATAGACTAGCTGGGTGATCTTGCAACTTGTACCATGTCGGAGTTTGATTTTCCCCATAGGGTTTCATTGATCGTGTACTCTTGAGTATAGCTCGGGCTGAGAAGGTCGCAGCCATGGGAAAGTTGACAGTTAAGCCTATCTAGTGACAGCCCATCATAGGCTAGCTGGGTGATCTTGCAACTTGTATCATGCCGGAGTTTGATTTTCACCATAGGGTTTCATTGATCGCTTACTCGGCAACTTGTATCAAGCAGGATTTCTATTTTCCCCTTAGCGTTTCATTGATCGTGTACTCATGAGTGTAACTCGGGCTGAAAATGACACAGCCATGGGAAAGTTGACAGTTAAGCCTATCTAGTGACAGCCCATCATAGGCTAGCTGGGTGATCTTGCAACTTGTACCATGTCGGAGTTTGATTTTCCCCATAGGGTTTCATTGATCGTGTACTCTTGAGTATAGCTCGGGCTGAGAAGGTCGCAGCCATGGGAAAGTTGACAGTTAAGCCTATCTAGTGACAGCCCATCATAGGCTAGCTGGGTGATCTTGCAACTTGTATCATGCCGGAGTTTGATTTTCACCATAGGGTTTCATTGATCGCTTACTCGGCAACTTGTATCAAGCAGGATTTCTATTTTCCCCTTAGCGCTTCATTGATCGTGTACTCATGAGTGTAGCTCGGGCTGAGAATGACACAGCCATGGGAAAGTTGACAGTTAAGCCTATCTAGTGACAGCCCATCATAGGCTAGCTGGGTGATCTTGCAACTTGTACCATGTCGGAGTTTGATTTTCCCCATAGGGTTTCATTGATCGTGTACTCTTGAGTGCAGCTCGGGCTGAGAAGGTCGCAGCCATGGGAAAGTTGACAGTTAAGCCTATCTAGTGACAGCCCATCATAGGCTAGCTGGGTGATCTTGCAACTTGTACCATGTCGGAGTTTGATTTTCCCCATAGGGTTTCATTGATCGTGTAGTCTTGAGTATAGCTCGGGCTGAGAAGGTCGCAGCCATGGGAAAGTTGACAGTTAAGCCTATCTAGTGACAGCCCATCATAGGCTAGCTGGGTGATCTTGCAACTTGTATCATGCCGGAGTTTGATTTTCACCATAGGGTTTCATTGATCGCTTACTCGGCAACTTGTATCAAGCAGGATTTCTATTTTCCCCTTAGCGCTTCATTTATCGTGTACTATTGAGTGTAGCTCGGGCTGAGAATGACACAGCCATGGGAAAGTTGACGGTTAAGCCTATCTAGTGACAGCCCATCATAGGCTAGCTGGGTGATCTTGCAACATGTACCATGTCGGAGTTTGATTTTCCCCATAGGGTTTCATTGATCGTGAACTCTTGAGTGCAGCTCGGGCTGAGAAGGTCGCAGCCATGGGAAAGTTGACAGTTAAGCCTATCTAGTGACAGCCCATCATAGGCTAGCTGGGTGATCTTGCAACTTGTACCATGTCGGAGTTTGATTTTCCCCATAGGGTTTCATTGATCGTGTACTCTTGAGTATAGCTCGGGCTGAGAAGGTCGCAGCCATGGGAAAGTTGACAGTTAAGCCTATCTAGTGACAGCCCATCATAGGCTAGCTGGGTGATCTTGCAACTTGTATCATGCCGGAGTTTGATTTTCACCATAGGGTTTCATTGATCGCTTACTCGGCAACTTGTATCAAGCAGGATTCTATTTTCCCCTTAGCGCTTCATTGATCGTGTACTCTTGAGTGTAGCTCGGGCTGAGAATGACACAGCCATGGGAAAGTTGACAGTTAAGCCTATCTAGTGACAGCCCATCATAGGCTAGCTGGGTGATCTTGCAACTTGTACCATGTCGGAGTTTGATTTTCCCCATAGGGTTTCATTGATCGTGTACTCTTGAGTATAGCTCGGGCTGAGAAGGTCGCAGCCATGGGAAAGTTGACAGTTAAGCCTATCTAGTGACAGCCCATCATAGGCTAGCTGGGTGATCTTGCAACTTGTATCATGCCGGAGTTTGATTTTCCCCATAGGGTTTCATTGATCGCTAACTCGGCAACTTGTATCAAGCAGGATTTCTATTTTCCCTTTAGCGCTTCATTTTATCGTGTACTCTTGAGTGTAGCTCGGGCTGAGAATGACACAGCCATGGGAAAGTTGACAGTTAAGCCTATCTAGTGACAGCCCATCATAGGCTAGCTGGGTGATCTTGCAACTTGTACCATGTCGGAGTTTGATTTTCCCCATAGGGTTTCATTGATCGTGTACTCTTGAGTGCAGCTCGGGCTGAGAAGGTCGCAGCCATGGGAAAGTTGACAGTTAAGCCTATCTAGTGACAGCCCATCATAGGTTAGCTGGGTGATCTTGCAACTTTTATCATGCCGGAGTTTGATTTTCCCCATAGGGTTTCATTGATCGCTAACTCGGCAACTTGTATCTAGCAGGATTTCTATTTTCCCCTTAGCGCTTCATTGATCGTGTACTCTTGAGTGTAGCTTGGGCTGAGAACGACGCAGCCATGGGAAAGTTGACAGTTAAGCCTATCTAGTGACAGCCCATCATAGGCTAGCTGGGTGATCTTGCAACTTGTACCATGTCGGAGTTTGATTTTCCCCATAGGGTTTCATTGATCGTGTACTCTTGAGTGCAGCTCGGGCTGAGAAGGGCGCAGCCATGGGAAAGTTGACAGTTAAGCCTATCTAGTGACAGCCCATCATAGGCTAGCTGGGTGATCTTGCAACTTGTATCATGCCGGAGTTTGATTTTCACCATAGGGTTTCATTGATCGCTTACTCGGCAACTTGTATCAAGCAGGATTTCTATTTTCCCCTTAGCGCTTCATTGATCGTGTACTCATGAGTGTAGCTCGGGCTGAGAATGACACAGCCATGGGAAAGTTGACAGTTAAGCCTATCTAGTGACAGCCCATCATAGGCTAGCTGGGTGATCTTGCAACTTGTACCATGTCGGAGTTTGATTTTCCCCATAGGGTTTCATTGATCGTGTACTCTTGAGTGCAGCTCGGGCTGAGAAGGTCGCAGCCATGGGAAAGTTGACAGTTAAGCCTATCTAGTGACAGCCCATCATAGGCTAGCTGGGTGATCTTGCAACTTGTACCATGTCGGAGTTTGATTTTCCCCATAGGGTTTCATTGATCGTGTACTCTTGATTATAGCTCGGGCTGAGAAGGTCGCAGCCATGGGAAAGTTGACAGTTAAGCCTATCTAGTGACAGCCCATCATAGGCTAGCTGGGTGATCTTGCAACTTGTATCATGCCGGAGTTTGATTTTCACCATAGGGTTTCATTGATCGCTTACTCGGCAACTTGTATCAAGCAGGATTTCTATTTTCCCCTTAGCGCTTCATTGATCGTGTACTCTTGAGTGTAGCTCGGGCTGAGAATGACACAGCCATGGGAAAGTTGACAGTTAAGCCTATCTAGTGACAGCCCATCATAGGCTAGCTGGGTGATCTTGCAACTTGTACCATGTCGGAGTTTGATTTTCCCCATAGGGTTTCATTGATCGTGTACTCTTGAGTGCAGCTCGGGCTGAGAAGGTCGCAGCCATGGGAAAGTTGACAGTTAAGCCTATCTAGTGACAGCCCATCATAGACTAGCTGGGTGATCTTGCAACTTGTACCATGTCGGAGTTTGATTTTCCCCATAGGGTTTCATTGATCGTGTACTCTTGAGTATAGCTCGGGCTGAGAAGGTCGCAGCCATGGGAAAGTTGACAGTTAAGCCTATCTAGTGACAGCCCATCATAGGCTAGCTGGGTGATCTTGCAACTTGTATCATGCCGGAGTTTGATTTTCACCATAGGGTTTCATTGATCGCTTACTCGGCAACTTGTATCAAGCAGGATTTCTATTTTCCCCTTAGCGTTTCATTGATCGTGTACTCATGAGTGTAACTCGGGCTGAGAATGACACAGCCATGGGAAAGTTGACAGTTAAGCCTATCTAGTGACAGCCCATCATAGGCTAGCTGGGTGATCTTGCAACTTGTACCATGTCGGAGTTTGATTTTCCCCATAGGGTTTCATTGATCGTGTACTCTTGAGTATAGCTCGGGCTGAGAAGGTCGCAGCCATGGGAAAGTTGACAGTTAAGCCTATCTAGTGACAGCCCATCATAGGCTAGCTGGGTGATCTTGCAACTTGTATCATGCCGGAGTTTGATTTTCACCATAGGGTTTCATTGATCGCTTACTCGGCAACTTGTATCAAGCAGGATTTCTATTTTCCCCTTAGCGCTTCATTGATCGTGTACTCATGAGTGTAGCTCGGGCTGAGAATGACACAGCCATCGGAAAGTTGACAGTTAAGCCTATCTAGTGACAGCCCATCATAGGCTAGCTGGGTCATCTTGCAACTTGTACCATGTCGGAGTTTGATTTTCCCCATAGGGTTTCATTGATCGTGTACTCTTGAGTGCAGCTCGGGCTGAGAAGGTCGCAGCCATGGGAAAGTTGACAGTTAAGCCTATCTAGTGACAGCCCATCATAGGCTAGCTGGGTGATCTTGCAACTTGTACCATGTCGGAGTTTGATTTTCCCCATAGGGTTTCATTGATCGTGTACTCTTGATTATAGCTCGGGCTGAGAAGGTCGCAGCCATGGGAAAGTTGACAGTTAAGCCTATCTAGTGACAGCCCATCATAGGCTAGCTGGGTGATCTTGCAACTTGTATCATGCCGGAGTTTGATTTTCACCATAGGGTTTCATTGATCGCTTACTCGGCAACTTGTATCAAGCAGGATTTCTATTTTCCCCTTAGCGCTTCATTGATCGTGTACTCTTGAGTGTAGCTCGGGCTGAGAATGACACAGCCATGGGAAAGTTGACAGTTAAGCCTATCTAGTGACAGCCCATCATAGGCTAGCTGGGTGATCTTGCAACTTGTACCATGTCGGAGTTTGATTTTCCCCATAGGGTTTCATTGATCGTGTACTCTTGAGTGCAGCTCGGGCTGAGAAGGTCGCAGCCATGGGAAAGTTGACAGTTAAGCCTATCTAGTGACAGCCCATCATAGACTAGCTGGGTGATCTTGCAACTTGTACCATGTCGGAGTTTGATTTTCCCCATAGGGTTTCATTGATCGTGTACTCTTGAGTATAGCTCGGGCTGAGAAGGTCGCAGCCATGGGAAAGTTGACAGTTAAGCCTATCTAGTGACAGCCCATCATAGGCTAGCTGGGTGATCTTGCAACTTGTATCATGCCGGAGTTTGATTTTCACCATAGGGTTTCATTGATCGCTTACTCGGCAACTTGTATCAAGCAGGATTTCTATTTTCCCCTTAGCGTTTCATTGATCGTGTACTCATGAGTGTAACTCGGGCTGAGAATGACACAGCCATGGGAAAGTTGACAGTTAAGCCTATCTAGTGACAGCCCATCATAGGCTAGCTGGGTGATCTTGCAACTTGTACCATGTCGGAGTTTGATTTTCCCCATAGGGTTTCATTGATCGTGTACTCTTGAGTATAGCTCGGGCTGAGAAGGTCGCAGCCATGGGAAAGTTGACAGTTAAGCCTATCTAGTGACAGCCCATCATAGGCTAGCTGGGTGATCTTGCAACTTGTATCATGCCGGAGTTTGATTTTCACCATAGGGTTTCATTGATCGCTTACTCGGCAACTTGTATCAAGCAGGATTTCTATTTTCCCCTTAGCGCTTCATTGATCGTGTACTCATGAGTGTAGCTCGGGCTGAGAATGACACAGCCATGGGAAAGTTGACAGTTAAGCCTATCTAGTGACAGCCCATCATAGGCTAGCTGGGTGATCTTGCAACTTGTACCATGTCGGAGTTTGATTTTCCCCATAGGGTTTCATTGATCGTGTACTCTTGAGTGCAGCTCGGGCTGAGAAGGTCGCAGCCATGGGAAAGTTGACAGTTAAGCCTATCTAGTGACAGCCCATCATAGGCTAGCTGGGTGATCTTGCAACTTGTACCATGTCGGAGTTTGATTTTCCCCATAGGGTTTCATTGATCGTGTAGTCTTGAGTATAGCTCGGGCTGAGAAGGTCGCAGCCATGGGAAAGTTGACAGTTAAGCCTATCTAGTGACAGCCCATCATAGGCTAGCTGGGTGATCTTGCAACTTGTATCATGCCGGAGTTTGATTTTCACCATAGGGTTTCATTGATCGCTTACTCGGCAACTTGTATCAAGCAGGATTTCTATTTTCCCCTTAGCGCTTCATTTATCGTGTACTATTGAGTGTAGCTCGGGCTGAGAATGACACAGCCATGGGAAAGTTGACAGTTAAGCCTATCTAGTGACAGCCCATCATAGGCTAGCTGGGTGATCTTGCAACATGTACCATGTCGGAGTTTGATTTTCCCCATAGGGTTTCATTGATCGTGAACTCTTGAGTGCAGCTCGGGCTGAGAAGGTCGCAGCCATGGGAAAGTTGACAGTTAAGCCTATCTAGTGACAGCCCATCATAGGCTAGCTGGGTGATCTTGCAACTTGTACCATGTCGGAGTTTGATTTTCCCCATAGGGTTTCATTGATCGTGTACTCTTGAGTATAGCTCGGGCTGAGAAGGTCGCAGCCATGGGAAAGTTGACAGTTAAGCCTATCTAGTGACAGCCCATCATAGGCTAGCTGGGTGATCTTGCAACTTGTATCATGCCGGAGTTTGATTTTCACCATAGGGTTTCATTGATCGCTTACTCGGCAACTTGTATCAAGCAGGATTCTATTTTCCCCTTAGCGCTTCATTGATCGTGTACTCTTGAGTGTAGCTCGGGCTGAGAATGACACAGCCATGGGAAAGTTGACAGTTAAGCCTATCTAGTGACAGCCCATCATAGGCTAGCTGGGTGATCTTGCAACTTGTACCGTGTCGGAGTTTGATTTTCCCCATAGGGTTTCATTGATCGTGTACTCTTGAGTATAGCTCGGGCTGAGAAGGTCGCAGCCATGGGAAAGTTGACAGTTAAGCCTATCTAGTGACAGCCCATCATAGGCTAGCTGGGTGATCTTGCAACTTGTATCATGCCGGAGTTTGATTTTCACCATAGGGTTTCATTGATCGCTTACTCGGCAACTTGTATCAAGCAGGATTTCTATTTTCCCCTTAGCGCTTCATTGATCGTGTACTCATGAGTGTAGCTCGGGCTGAGAATGACACAGCCATGGGAAAGTTGACAGTTAAGCCTATCTAGTGACAGCCCATCATAGGCTAGCTGGGTGATCTTGCAACTTGTACCATGTCGGAGTTTGATTTTCCCCATAGGGTTTCATTGATCGTGTACTCTTGAGTGCAGCTCGGGCTGAGAAGGTCGCAGCCATGGGAAAGTTGACAGTTAAGCCTATCTAGTGACAGCCCATCATAGGTTAGCTGGGTGATCTTGCAACTTTTATCATGCCGGAGTTTGATTTTCCCCATAGGGTTTCATTGATCGCTAACTCGGCAACTTGTATCTAGCAGGATTTCTATTTTCCCCTTAGCGCTTCATTGATCGTGTACTCTTGAGTGTAGCTTGGGCTGAGAACGACGCAGCCATGGGAAAGTTGACAGTTAAGCCTATCTAGTGACAGCCCATCATAGGCTAGCTGGGTGATCTTGCAACTTGTACCATGTCGGAGTTTGATTTTCCCCATAGGGTTTCATTGATCGTGTACTCTTGAGTGCAGCTCGGGCTGAGAAGGGCGCAGCCATGGGAAAGTTGACAGTTAAGCCTATCTAGTGACAGCCCATCATAGGCTAGCTGGGTGATCTTGCAACTTGTATCATGCCGGAGTTTGATTTTCACCATAGGGTTTCATTGATCGCTTACTCGGCAACTTGTATCAAGCAGGATTTCTATTTTCCCCTTAGCGCTTCATTGATCGTGTACTCATGAGTGTAGCTCGGGCTGAGAATGACACAGCCATGGGAAAGTTGACAGTTAAGCCTATCTAGTTAAGCCTATCTAGTGACAGCCCATCATAGGCTAGCTGGGTGATCTTGCAACTTGTACCATGTCGGAGTTTGATTTTCCCCATAGGGTTTCATTGATCGTGTACTCTTGAGTGCAGCTCGGGCTGAGAAGGTCGCAGCCATGGGAAAGTTGACAGTTAAGCCTATCTAGTGACAGCCCATCATAGGCTAGCTGGGTGATCTTGCAACTTGTACCATGTCGGAGTTTGATTTTCCCCATAGGGTTTCATTGATCGTGTACTCTTGATTATAGCTCGGGCTGAGAAGGTCGCAGCCATGGGAAAGTTGACAGTTAAGCCTATCTAGTGACAGCCCATCATAGGCTAGCTGGGTGATCTTGCAACTTGTATCATGCCGGAGTTTGATTTTCACCATAGGGTTTCATTGATCGCTTACTCGGCAACTTGTATCAAGCAGGATTTCTATTTTCCCCTTAGCGCTTCATTGATCGTGTACTCTTGAGTGTAGCTCGGGCTGAGAATGACACAGCCATGGGAAAGTTGACAGTTAAGCCTATCTAGTGACAGCCCATCATAGGCTAGCTGGGTGATCTTGCAACTTGTACCATGTCGGAGTTTGATTTTCCCCATAAGGTTTCATTGATCGTGTACTCTTGAGTGCAGCTCGGGCTGAGAAGGTCGCAGCCATGGGAAAGTTGACAGTTAAGCCTATCTAGTGACAGCCCATCATAGGCTAGCTGGGTGATCTTGCAACTTGTACCATGTCGGAGTTTGATTTTCCCCATAGGGTTTCATTGATCGTGTACTCTTGAGTATAGCTCGGGCTGAGAAGGTCGCAGCCATGGGAAAGTTGACAGTTAAGCCTATCTAGTGACAGCCCATCATAGGCTAGCTGGGTGATCTTGCAACTTGTATCATGCCGGAGTTTGATTTTCACCATAGGGTTTCATTGATCGCTTACTCGGCAACTTGTATCAAGCAGGATTTCTATTTTCCCCTTAGCGCTTCATTGATCGTGTACTCATGAGTGTAGCTCGGGCTGAGAATGACACAGCCATGGGAAAGTTGACAGTTAAGCCTATCTAGTGACAGCCCATCATAGGCTAGCTGGGTGATCTTGCAACTTGTACCATGTCGGAGTTTGATTTTCCCCATAGGGTTTCATTGATCGTGTACTCTTGAGTGCAGCTCGGGCTGAGAAGGTCGCAGCCATGGGAAAGTTGACAGTTAAGCCTATCTAGTGACAGCCCATCATAGACTAGCTGGGTGATCTTGCAACTTGTACCATGTCGGAGTTTGATTTTCCCCATAGGGTTTCATTGATCGTGTACTCTTGAGTATAGCTCGGGCTGAGAAGGTCGCAGCCATGGGAAAGTTGACAGTTAAGCCTATCTAGTGACAGCCCATCATAGGCTAGCTGGGTGATCTTGCAACTTGTATCATGCCGGAGTTTGATTTTCACCATAGGGTTTCATTGATCGCTTACTCGGCAACTTGTATCAAGCAGGATTTCTATTTTCCCCTTAGCGTTTCATTGATCGTGTACTCATGAGTGTAACTCGGGCTGAGAATGACACAGCCATGGGAAAGTTGACAGTTAAGCCTATCTAGTGACAGCCCATCATAGGCTAGCTGGGTGATCTTGCAACTTGTACCATGTCGGAGTTTGATTTTCCCCATAGGGTTTCATTGATCGTGTACTCTTGAGTATAGCTCGGGCTGAGAAGGTCGCAGCCATGGGAAAGTTGACAGTTAAGCCTATCTAGTGACAGCCCATCATAGGCTAGCTGGGTGATCTTGCAACTTGTATCATGCCGGAGTTTGATTTTCACCATAGGGTTTCATTGATCGCTTACTCGGCAACTTGTATCAAGCAGGATTTCTATTTTCCCCTTAGCGCTTCATTGATCGTGTACTCATGAGTGTAGCTCGGGCTGAGAATGACACAGCCATGGGAAAGTTGACAGTTAAGCCTATCTAGTGACAGCCCATCATAGGCTAGCTGGGTGATCTTGCAACTTGTACCATGTCGGAGTTTGATTTTCCCCATAGGGTTTCATTGATCGTGTACTCTTGAGTGCAGCTCGGGCTGAGAAGGTCGCAGCCATGGGAAAGTTGACAGTTAAGCCTATCTAGTGACAGCCCATCATAGGCTAGCTGGGTGATCTTGCAACTTGTACCATGTCGGAGTTTGATTTTCCCCATAGGGTTTCATTGATCGTGTAGTCTTGAGTATAGCTCGGGCTGAGAAGGTCGCAGCCATGGGAAAGTTGACAGTTAAGCCTATCTAGTGACAGCCCATCATAGGCTAGCTGGGTGATCTTGCAACTTGTATCATGCCGGAGTTTGATTTTCACCATAGGGTTTCATTGATCGCTTACTCGGCAACTTGTATCAAGCAGGATTTCTATTTTCCCCTTAGCGCTTCATTTATCGTGTACTATTGAGTGTAGCTCGGGCTGAGAATGACACAGCCATGGGAAAGTTGACGGTTAAGCCTATCTAGTGACAGCCCATCATAGGCTAGCTGGGTGATCTTGCAACATGTACCATGTCGGAGTTTGATTTTCCCCATAGGGTTTCATTGATCGTGAACTCTTGAGTGCAGCTCGGGCTGAGAAGGTCGCAGCCATGGGAAAGTTGACAGTTAAGCCTATCTAGTGACAGCCCATCATAGGCTAGCTGGGTGATCTTGCAACTTGTACCATGTCGGAGTTTGATTTTCCCCATAGGGTTTCATTGATCGTGTACTCTTGAGTATAGCTCGGGCTGAGAAGGTCGCAGCCATGGGAAAGTTGACAGTTAAGCCTATCTAGTGACAGCCCATCATAGGCTAGCTGGGTGATCTTGCAACTTGTATCATGCCGGAGTTTGATTTTCACCATAGGGTTTCATTGATCGCTTACTCGGCAACTTGTATCAAGCAGGATTCTATTTTCCCCTTAGCGCTTCATTGATCGTGTACTCTTGAGTGTAGCTCGGGCTGAGAATGACACAGCCATGGGAAAGTTGACAGTTAAGCCTATCTAGTGACAGCCCATCATAGGCTAGCTGGGTGATCTTGCAACTTGTACCATGTCGGAGTTTGATTTTCCCCATAGGGTTTCATTGATCGTGTACTCTTGAGTATAGCTCGGGCTGAGAAGGTCGCAGCCATGGGAAAGTTGACAGTTAAGCCTATCTAGTGACAGCCCATCATAGGCTAGCTGGGTGATCTTGCAACTTGTATCATGCCGGAGTTTGATTTTCCCCATAGGGTTTCATTGATCGCTAACTCGGCAACTTGTATCAAGCAGGATTTCTATTTTCCCTTTAGCGCTTCATTTTATCGTGTACTCTTGAGTGTAGCTCGGGCTGAGAATGACACAGCCATGGGAAAGTTGACAGTTAAGCCTATCTAGTGACAGCCCATCATAGGCTAGCTGGGTGATCTTGCAACTTGTACCATGTCGGAGTTTGATTTTCCCCATAGGGTTTCATTGATCGTGTACTCTTGAGTGCAGCTCGGGCTGAGAAGGTCGCAGCCATGGGAAAGTTGACAGTTAAGCCTATCTAGTGACAGCCCATCATAGGTTAGCTGGGTGATCTTGCAACTTTTATCATGCCGGAGTTTGATTTTCCCCATAGGGTTTCATTGATCGCTAACTCGGCAACTTGTATCTAGCAGGATTTCTATTTTCCCCTTAGCGCTTCATTGATCGTGTACTCTTGAGTGTAGCTTGGGCTGAGAACGACGCAGCCATGGGAAAGTTGACAGTTAAGCCTATCTAGTGACAGCCCATCATAGGCTAGCTGGGTGATCTTGCAACTTGTACCATGTCGGAGTTTGATTTTCCCCATAGGGTTTCATTGATCGTGTACTCTTGAGTGCAGCTCGGGCTGAGAAGGGCGCAGCCATGGGAAAGTTGACAGTTAAGCCTATCTAGTGACAGCCCATCATAGGCTAGCTGGGTGATCTTGCAACTTGTATCATGCCGGAGTTTGATTTTCACCATAGGGTTTCATTGATCGCTTACTCGGCAACTTGTATCAAGCAGGATTTCTATTTTCCCCTTAGCGCTTCATTGATCGTGTACTCATGAGTGTAGCTCGGGCTGAGAATGACACAGCCATGGGAAAGTTGACAGTTAAGCCTATCTAGTGACAGCCCATCATAGGCTAGCTGGGTGATCTTGCAACTTGTACCATGTCGGAGTTTGATTTTCCCCATAGGGTTTCATTGATCGTGTACTCTTGAGTGCAGCTCGGGCTGAGAAGGTCGCAGCCATGGGAAAGTTGACAGTTAAGCCTATCTAGTGACAGCCCATCATAGGCTAGCTGGGTGATCTTGCAACTTGTACCATGTCGGAGTTTGATTTTCCCCATAGGGTTTCATTGATCGTGTACTCTTGATTATAGCTCGGGCTGAGAAGGTCGCAGCCATGGGAAAGTTGACAGTTAAGCCTATCTAGTGACAGCCCATCATAGGCTAGCTGGGTGATCTTGCAACTTGTATCATGCCGGAGTTTGATTTTCACCATAGGGTTTCATTGATCGCTTACTCGGCAACTTGTATCAAGCAGGATTTCTATTTTCCCCTTAGCGCTTCATTGATCGTGTACTCTTGAGTGTAGCTCGGGCTGAGAATGACACAGCCATGGGAAAGTTGACAGTTAAGCCTATCTAGTGACAGCCCATCATAGGCTAGCTGGGTGATCTTGCAACTTGTACCATGTCGGAGTTTGATTTTCCCCATAGGGTTTCATTGATCGTGTACTCTTGAGTGCAGCTCGGGCTGAGAAGGTCGCAGCCATGGGAAAGTTGACAGTTAAGCCTATCTAGTGACAGCCCATCATAGGCTAGCTGGGTGATCTTGCAACTTGTACCATGTCGGAGTTTGATTTTCCCCATAGGGTTTCATTGATCGTGTACTCTTGAGTATAGCTCGGGCTGAGAAGGTCGCAGCCATGGGAAAGTTGACAGTTAAGCCTATCTAGTGACAGCCCATCATAGGCTAGCTGGGTGATCTTGCAACTTGTATCATGCCGGAGTTTGATTTTCACCATAGGGTTTCATTGATCGCTTACTCGGCAACTTGTATCAAGCAGGATTTCTATTTTCCCCTTAGCGCTTCATTGATCGTTTACTCATGAGTGTAGCTCGGGCTGAGAATGAAACAGCCATGGGAAAGTTGACAGTTAAGCCTATCTAGTGACAGCCCATCATAGGCTAGCTGGGTGATCTTGCAACTTGTACCATGTCGGAGTTTGATTTTCCCCATAGGATTTCATTGATCGTGTACTCTTGAGTGCAGCTCGGGCTGAGAAGGTCGCAGCCATGGGAAAGTTGACAGTTAAGCCTATCTAGTGACAGCCCATCATAGGCTAGCTGGGTGATCTTGCAACTTGTACCATGTCGGAGTTTGATTTTCCCCATAGGGTTTCATTGATCGTGTACTCTTGAGTATAGCTCGGGCTGAGAAGGTCGCAGCCATGGGAAAGTTGACAGTTAAGCCTATCTAGTGACAGCCCATCATAGGCTAGCGGGGTGATCTTGCAACTTGTATCATGCCGGAGTTTGATTTTCACCATAGGGTTTCATTGATCGCTTACTCGGCAACTTGTATCAAGCAGGATTTCTATTTTCCCCTTAGCGTTTCATTGATCGTGTACTCATGAGTGTAGCTCGGGCTGAGAATGACACAGCCATGGGAAAGTTGACAGTTAAGCCTATCTAGTGACAGCCCATCATAGGCTAGCTGGGTGATCTTGCAACTTGTACCATGTCGGAGTTTGATTTTCCCCATAGGGTTTCATTGATCGTGTACTCTTGAGTGCAGCTCGGGCTGAGAAGGTCGCAGCCATGGGAAAGTTGACAGTTAAGCCTATCTAGTGACAGCCCATCATAGACTAGCTGGGTGATCTTGCAACTTGTACCATGTCGGAGTTTGATTTTCCCCATAGGGTTTCATTGATCGTGTACTCTTGAGTATAGCTCGGGCTGAGAAGGTCGCAGCCATGGGAAAGTTGACAGTTAAGCCTATCTAGTGACAGCCCATCATAGGCTAGCTGGGTGATCTTGCAACTTGTATCATGCCGGAGTTTGATTTTCACCATAGGGTTTCATTGATCGCTTACTCGGCAACTTGTATCAAGCAGGATTTCTATTTTCCCCTTAGCGTTTCATTGATCGTGTACTCATGAGTGTAACTCGGGCTGAGAATGACACAGCCATGGGAAAGTTGACAGTTAAGCCTATCTAGTGACAGCCCATCATAGGCTAGCTGGGTGATCTTGCAACTTGTACCATGTCGGAGTTTGATTTTCCCCATAGGGTTTCATTGATCGTGTACTCTTGAGTATAGCTCGGGCTGAGAAGGTCGCAGCCATGGGAAAGTTGACAGTTAAGCCTATCTAGTGACAGCCCATCATAGGCTAGCTGGGTGATCTTGCAACTTGTATCATGCCGGAGTTTGATTTTCACCATAGGGTTTCATTGATCGCTTACTCGGCAACTTGTATCAAGCAGGATTTCTATTTTCCCCTTAGCGCTTCATTGATCGTGTACTCATGAGTGTAGCTCGGGCTGAGAATGACACAGCCATGGGAAAGTTGACAGTTAAGCCTATCTAGTGACAGCCCATCATAGGCTAGCTGGGTGATCTTGCAACTTGTACCATGTCGGAGTTTGATTTTCCCCATAGGGTTTCATTGATCGTGTACTCTTGAGTGCAGCTCGGGCTGAGAAGGTCGCAGCCATGGGAAAGTTGACAGTTAAGCCTATCTAGTGACAGCCCATCATAGGCTAGCTGGGTGATCTTGCAACTTGTACCATGTCGGAGTTTGATTTTCCCCATAGGGTTTCATTGATCGTGTAGTCTTGAGTATAGCTCGGGCTGAGAAGGTCGCAGCCATGGGAAAGTTGACAGTTAAGCCTATCTAGTGACAGCCCATCATAGGCTAGCTGGGTGATCTTGCAACTTGTATCATGCCGGAGTTTGATTTTCACCATAGGGTTTCATTGATCGCTTACTCGGCAACTTGTATCAAGCAGGATTTCTATTTTCCCCTTAGCGCTTCATTTATCGTGTACTATTGAGTGTAGCTCGGGCTGAGAATGACACAGCCATGGGAAAGTTGACAGTTAAGCCTATCTAGTGACAGCCCATCATAGGCTAGCTGGGTGATCTTGCAACATGTACCATGTCGGAGTTTGATTTTCCCCATAGGGTTTCATTGATCGTGAACTCTTGAGTGCAGCTCGGGCTGAGAAGGTCGCAGCCATGGGAAAGTTGACAGTTAAGCCTATCTAGTGACAGCCCATCATAGGCTAGCTGGGTGATCTTGCAACTTGTACCATGTCGGAGTTTGATTTTCCCCATAGGGTTTCATTGATCGTGTACTCTTGAGTATAGCTCGGGCTGAGAAGGTCGCAGCCATGGGAAAGTTGACAGTTAAGCCTATCTAGTGACAGCCCATCATAGGCTAGCTGGGTGATCTTGCAACTTGTATCATGCCGGAGTTTGATTTTCACCATAGGGTTTCATTGATCGCTTACTCGGCAACTTGTATCAAGCAGGATTCTATTTTCCCCTTAGCGCTTCATTGATCGTGTACTCTTGAGTGTAGCTCGGGCTGAGAATGACACAGCCATGGGAAAGTTGACAGTTAAGCCTATCTAGTGACAGCCCATCATAGACTAGCTGGGTGATCTTGCAACTTGTACCATGTCGGAGTTTGATTTTCCCCATAGGGTTTCATTGATCGTGTACTCTTGAGTATAGCTCGGGCTGAGAAGGTCGCAGCCATGGGAAAGTTGACAGTTAAGCCTATCTAGTGACAGCCCATCATAGGCTAGCTGGGTGATCTTGCAACTTGTATCATGCCGGAGTTTGATTTTCACCATAGGGTTTCATTGATCGCTTACTCGGCAACTTGTATCAAGCAGGATTTCTATTTTCCCCTTAGCGTTTCATTGATCGTGTACTCATGAGTGTAACTCGGGCTGAGAATGACACAGCCATGGGAAAGTTGACAGTTAAGCCTATCTAGTGACAGCCCATCATAGGCTAGCTGGGTGATCTTGCAACTTGTACCATGTCGGAGTTTGATTTTCCCCATAGGGTTTCATTGATCGTGTACTCTTGAGTATAGCTCGGGCTGAGAAGGTCGCAGCCATGGGAAAGTTGACAGTTAAGCCTATCTAGTGACAGCCCATCATAGGCTAGCTGGGTGATCTTGCAACTTGTATCATGCCGGAGTTTGATTTTCACCATAGGGTTTCATTGATCGCTTACTCGGCAACTTGTATCAAGCAGGATTTCTATTTTCCCCTTAGCGCTTCATTGATCGTGTACTCATGAGTGTAGCTCGGGCTGAGAATGACACAGCCATGGGAAAGTTGACAGTTAAGCCTATCTAGTGACAGCCCATCATAGGCTAGCTGGGTGATCTTGCAACTTGTACCATGTCGGAGTTTGATTTTCCCCATAGGGTTTCATTGATCGTGTACTCTTGAGTGCAGCTCGGGCTGAGAAGGTCGCAGCCATGGGAAAGTTGACAGTTAAGCCTATCTAGTGACAGCCCATCATAGGCTAGCTGGGTGATCTTGCAACTTGTACCATGTCGGAGTTTGATTTTCCCCATAGGGTTTCATTGATCGTGTAGTCTTGAGTATAGCTCGGGCTGAGAAGGTCGCAGCCATGGGAAAGTTGACAGTTAAGCCTATCTAGTGACAGCCCATCATAGGCTAGCTGGGTGATCTTGCAACTTGTATCATGCCGGAGTTTGATTTTCACCATAGGGTTTCATTGATCGCTTACTCGGCAACTTGTATCAAGCAGGATTTCTATTTTCCCCTTAGCGCTTCATTTATCGTGTACTATTGAGTGTAGCTCGGGCTGAGAATGACACAGCCATGGGAAAGTTGACGGTTAAGCCTATCTAGTGACAGCCCATCATAGGCTAGCTGGGTGATCTTGCAACATGTACCATGTCGGAGTTTGATTTTCCCCATAGGGTTTCATTGATCGTGAACTCTTGAGTGCAGCTCGGGCTGAGAAGGTCGCAGCCATGGGAAAGTTGACAGTTAAGCCTATCTAGTGACAGCCCATCATAGGCTAGCTGGGTGATCTTGCAACTTGTACCATGTCGGAGTTTGATTTTCCCCATAGGGTTTCATTGATCGTGTACTCTTGAGTATAGCTCGGGCTGAGAAGGTCGCAGCCATGGGAAAGTTGACAGTTAAGCCTATCTAGTGACAGCCCATCATAGGCTAGCTGGGTGATCTTGCAACTTGTATCATGCCGGAGTTTGATTTTCACCATAGGGTTTCATTGATCGCTTACTCGGCAACTTGTATCAAGCAGGATTCTATTTTCCCCTTAGCGCTTCATTGATCGTGTACTCTTGAGTGTAGCTCGGGCTGAGAATGACACAGCCATGGGAAAGTTGACAGTTAAGCCTATCTAGTGACAGCCCATCATAGGCTAGCTGGGTGATCTTGCAACTTGTACCATGTCGGAGTTTGATTTTCCCCATAGGGTTTCATTGATCGTGTACTCTTGAGTATAGCTCGGGCTGAGAAGGTCGCAGCCATGGGAAAGTTGACAGTTAAGCCTATCTAGTGACAGCCCATCATAGGCTAGCTGGGTGATCTTGCAACTTGTATCATGCCGGAGTTTGATTTTCCCCATAGGGTTTCATTGATCGCTAACTCGGCAACTTGTATCAAGCAGGATTTCTATTTTCCCTTTAGCGCTTCATTTTATCGTGTACTCTTGAGTGTAGCTCGGGCTGAGAATGACACAGCCATGGGAAAGTTGACAGTTAAGCCTATCTAGTGACAGCCCATCATAGGCTAGCTGGGTGATCTTGCAACTTGTACCATGTCGGAGTTTGATTTTCCCCATAGGGTTTCATTGATCGTGTACTCTTGAGTGCAGCTCGGGCTGAGAAGGTCGCAGCCATGGGAAAGTTGACAGTTAAGCCTATCTAGTGACAGCCCATCATAGGTTAGCTGGGTGATCTTGCAACTTTTATCATGCCGGAGTTTGATTTTCCCCATAGGGTTTCATTGATCGCTAACTCGGCAACTTGTATCTAGCAGGATTTCTATTTTCCCCTTAGCGCTTCATTGATCGTGTACTCTTGAGTGTAGCTTGGGCTGAGAACGACGCAGCCATGGGAAAGTTGACAGTTAAGCCTATCTAGTGACAGCCCATCATAGGCTAGCTGGGTGATCTTGCAACTTGTACCATGTCGGAGTTTGATTTTCCCCATAGGGTTTCATTGATCGTGTACTCTTGAGTGCAGCTCGGGCTGAGAAGGGCGCAGCCATGGGAAAGTTGACAGTTAAGCCTATCTAGTGACAGCCCATCATAGGCTAGCTGGGTGATCTTGCAACTTGTATCATGCCGGAGTTTGATTTTCACCATAGGGTTTCATTGATCGCTTACTCGGCAACTTGTATCAAGCAGGATTTCTATTTTCCCCTTAGCGCTTCATTGATCGTGTACTCATGAGTGTAGCTCGGGCTGAGAATGACACAGCCATGGGAAAGTTGACAGTTAAGCCTATCTAGTGACAGCCCATCATAGGCTAGCTGGGTGATCTTGCAACTTGTACCATGTCGGAGTTTGATTTTCCCCATAGGGTTTCATTGATCGTGTACTCTTGAGTGCAGCTCGGGCTGAGAAGGTCGCAGCCATGGGAAAGTTGACAGTTAAGCCTATCTAGTGACAGCCCATCATAGGCTAGCTGGGTGATCTTGCAACTTGTACCATGTCGGAGTTTGATTTTCCCCATAGGGTTTCATTGATCGTGTACTCTTGATTATAGCTCGGGCTGAGAAGGTCGCAGCCATGGGAAAGTTGACAGTTAAGCCTATCTAGTGACAGCCCATCATAGGCTAGCTGGGTGATCTTGCAACTTGTATCATGCCGGAGTTTGATTTTCACCATAGGGTTTCATTGATCGCTTACTCGGCAACTTGTATCAAGCAGGATTTCTATTTTCCCCTTAGCGCTTCATTGATCGTGTACTCTTGAGTGTAGCTCGGGCTGAGAATGACACAGCCATGGGAAAGTTGACAGTTAAGCCTATCTAGTGACAGCCCATCATAGGCTAGCTGGGTGATCTTGCAACTTGTACCATGTCGGAGTTTGATTTTCCCCATAGGGTTTCATTGATCGTGTACTCTTGAGTGCAGCTCGGGCTGAGAAGGTCGCAGCCATGGGAAAGTTGACAGTTAAGCCTATCTAGTGACAGCCCATCATAGGCTAGCTGGGTGATCTTGCAACTTGTACCATGTCGGAGTTTGATTTTCCCCATAGGGTTTCATTGATCATGTACTCTTGAGTATAGCTCGGGCTGAGAAGGTCGCAGCCATGGGAAAGTTGACAGTTAAGCCTATCTAGTGACAGCCCATCATAGGCTAGCTGGGTGATCTTGCAACTTGTATCATGCCGGAGTTTGATTTTCACCATAGGGTTTCATTGATCGCTTACTCGGCAACTTGTATCAAGCAGGATTTCTATTTTCCCCTTAGCGCTTCATTGATCGTTTACTCATGAGTGTAGCTCGGGCTGAGAATGAAACAGCCATGGGAAAGTTGACAGTTAAGCCTATCTAGTGACAGCCCATCATAGGCTAGCTGGGTGATCTTGCAACTTGTACCATGTCGGAGTTTGATTTTCCCCATAGGATTTCATTGATCGTGTACTCTTGAGTGCAGCTCGGGCTGAGAAGGTCGCAGCCATGGGAAAGTTGACAGTTAAGCCTATCTAGTGACAGCCCATCATAGGCTAGCTGGGTGATCTTGCAACTTGTACCATGTCGGAGTTTGATTTTCCCCATAGGGTTTCATTGATCGTGTACTCTTGAGTATAGCTCGGGCTGAGAAGGTCGCAGCCATGGGAAAGTTGACAGTTAAGCCTATCTAGTGACAGCCCATCATAGGCTAGCGGGGTGATCTTGCAACTTGTATCATGCCGGAGTTTGATTTTCACCATAGGGTTTCATTGATCGCTTACTCGGCAACTTGTATCAAGCAGGATTTCTATTTTCCCCTTAGCGTTTCATTGATCGTGTACTCATGAGTGTAGCTCGGGCTGAGAATGACACAGCCATGGGAAAGTTGACAGTTAAGCCTATCTAGTGACAGCCCATCATAGGCTAGCTGGGTGATCTTGCAACTTGTACCATGTCGGAGTTTGATTTTCCCCATAGGGTTTCATTGATCGTGTACTCTTGAGTGCAGCTCGGGCTGAGAAGGTCGCAGCCATGGGAAAGTTGACAGTTAAGCCTATCTAGTGACAGCCCATCATAGACTAGCTGGGTGATCTTGCAACTTGTACCATGTCGGAGTTTGATTTTCCCCATAGGGTTTCATTGATCGTGTACTCTTGAGTATAGCTCGGGCTGAGAAGGTCGCAGCCATGGGAAAGTTGACAGTTAAGCCTATCTAGTGACAGCCCATCATAGGCTAGCTGGGTGATCTTGCAACTTGTATCATGCCGGAGTTTGATTTTCACCATAGGGTTTCATTGATCGCTTACTCGGCAACTTGTATCAAGCAGGATTTCTATTTTCCCCTTAGCGTTTCATTGATCGTGTACTCATGAGTGTAACTCGGGCTGAGAATGACACAGCCATGGGAAAGTTGACAGTTAAGCCTATCTAGTGACAGCCCATCATAGGCTAGCTGGGTGATCTTGCAACTTGTACCATGTCGGAGTTTGATTTTCCCCATAGGGTTTCATTGATCGTGTACTCTTGAGTATAGCTCGGGCTGAGAAGGTCGCAGCCATGGGAAAGTTGACAGTTAAGCCTATCTAGTGACAGCCCATCATAGGCTAGCTGGGTGATCTTGCAACTTGTATCATGCCGGAGTTTGATTTTCACCATAGGGTTTCATTGATCGCTTACTCGGCAACTTGTATCAAGCAGGATTTCTATTTTCCCCTTAGCGCTTCATTGATCGTGTACTCATGAGTGTAGCTCGGGCTGAGAATGACACAGCCATCGGAAAGTTGACAGTTAAGCCTATCTAGTGACAGCCCATCATAGGCTAGCTGGGTCATCTTGCAACTTGTACCATGTCGGAGTTTGATTTTCCCCATAGGGTTTCATTGATCGTGTACTCTTGAGTGCAGCTCGGGCTGAGAAGGTCGCAGCCATGGGAAAGTTGACAGTTAAGCCTATCTAGTGACAGCCCATCATAGGCTAGCTGGGTGATCTTGCAACTTGTACCATGTCGGAGTTTGATTTTCCCCATAGGGTTTCATTGATCGTGTACTCTTGATTATAGCTCGGGCTGAGAAGGTCGCAGCCATGGGAAAGTTGACAGTTAAGCCTATCTAGTGACAGCCCATCATAGGCTAGCTGGGTGATCTTGCAACTTGTATCATGCCGGAGTTTGATTTTCACCATAGGGTTTCATTGATCGCTTACTCGGCAACTTGTATCAAGCAGGATTTCTATTTTCCCCTTAGCGCTTCATTGATCGTGTACTCTTGAGTGTAGCTCGGGCTGAGAATGACACAGCCATGGGAAAGTTGACAGTTAAGCCTATCTAGTGACAGCCCATCATAGGCTAGCTGGGTGATCTTGCAACTTGTACCATGTCGGAGTTTGATTTTCCCCATAGGGTTTCATTGATCGTGTACTCTTGAGTGCAGCTCGGGCTGAGAAGGTCGCAGCCATGGGAAAGTTGACAGTTAAGCCTATCTAGTGACAGCCCATCATAGACTAGCTGGGTGATCTTGCAACTTGTACCATGTCGGAGTTTGATTTTCCCCATAGGGTTTCATTGATCGTGTACTCTTGAGTATAGCTCGGGCTGAGAAGGTCGCAGCCATGGGAAAGTTGACAGTTAAGCCTATCTAGTGACAGCCCATCATAGGCTAGCTGGGTGATCTTGCAACTTGTATCATGCCGGAGTTTGATTTTCACCATAGGGTTTCATTGATCGCTTACTCGGCAACTTGTATCAAGCAGGATTTCTATTTTCCCCTTAGCGTTTCATTGATCGTGTACTCATGAGTGTAACTCGGGCTGAGAATGACACAGCCATGGGAAAGTTGACAGTTAAGCCTATCTAGTGACAGCCCATCATAGGCTAGCTGGGTGATCTTGCAACTTGTACCATGTCGGAGTTTGATTTTCCCCATAGGGTTTCATTGATCGTGTACTCTTGAGTATAGCTCGGGCTGAGAAGGTCGCAGCCATGGGAAAGTTGACAGTTAAGCCTATCTAGTGACAGCCCATCATAGGCTAGCTGGGTGATCTTGCAACTTGTATCATGCCGGAGTTTGATTTTCACCATAGGGTTTCATTGATCGCTTACT
Organism: Leptodactylus fuscus; assembly: GCF_031893055.1. Lineage (NCBI taxonomy): Eukaryota > Metazoa > Chordata > Amphibia > Anura > Leptodactylidae > Leptodactylus > Leptodactylus fuscus. The sequence goes on from NW_027440376.1 coordinate 69,113, forward strand.
CGGCAACTTGTATCAAGCAGGATTTCTATTTTCCCCTTAGCGCTTCATTGATCGTGTACTCATGAGTGTAGCTCGGGCTGAGAATGACACAGCCATGGGAAAGTTGACAGTTAAGCCTATCTAGTGACAGCCCATCATAGGCTAGCTGGGTGATCTTGCAACTTGTACCATGTCGGAGTTTGATTTTCCCCATAGGGTTTCATTGATCGTGTACTCTTGAGTGCAGCTCGGGCTGAGAAGGTCGCAGCCATGGGAAAGTTGACAGTTAAGCCTATCTAGTGACAGCCCATCATAGGCTAGCTGGGTGATCTTGCAACTTGTACCATGTCGGAGTTTGATTTTCCCCATAGGGTTTCATTGATCGTGTAGTCTTGAGTATAGCTCGGGCTGAGAAGGTCGCAGCCATGGGAAAGTTGACAGTTAAGCCTATCTAGTGACAGCCCATCATAGGCTAGCTGGGTGATCTTGCAACTTGTATCATGCCGGAGTTTGATTTTCACCATAGGGTTTCATTGATCGCTTACTCGGCAACTTGTATCAAGCAGGATTTCTATTTTCCCCTTAGCGCTTCATTTATCGTGTACTATTGAGTGTAGCTCGGGCTGAGAATGACACAGCCATGGGAAAGTTGACAGTTAAGCCTATCTAGTGACAGCCCATCATAGGCTAGCTGGGTGATCTTGCAACATGTACCATGTCGGAGTTTGATTTTCCCCATAGGGTTTCATTGATCGTGAACTCTTGAGTGCAGCTCGGGCTGAGAAGGTCGCAGCCATGGGAAAGTTGACAGTTAAGCCTATCTAGTGACAGCCCATCATAGGCTAGCTGGGTGATCTTGCAACTTGTACCATGTCGGAGTTTGATTTTCCCCATAGGGTTTCATTGATCGTGTACTCTTGAGTATAGCTCGGGCTGAGAAGGTCGCAGCCATGGGAAAGTTGACAGTTAAGCCTATCTAGTGACAGCCCATCATAGGCTAGCTGGGTGATCTTGCAACTTGTATCATGCCGGAGTTTGATTTTCACCATAGGGTTTCATTGATCGCTTACTCGGCAACTTGTATCAAGCAGGATTCTATTTTCCCCTTAGCGCTTCATTGATCGTGTACTCTTGAGTGTAGCTCGGGCTGAGAATGACACAGCCATGGGAAAGTTGACAGTTAAGCCTATCTAGTGACAGCCCATCATAGGCTAGCTGGGTGATCTTGCAACTTGTACCGTGTCGGAGTTTGATTTTCCCCATAGGGTTTCATTGATCGTGTACTCTTGAGTATAGCTCGGGCTGAGAAGGTCGCAGCCATGGGAAAGTTGACAGTTAAGCCTATCTAGTGACAGCCCATCATAGGCTAGCTGGGTGATCTTGCAACTTGTATCATGCCGGAGTTTGATTTTCACCATAGGGTTTCATTGATCGCTTACTCGGCAACTTGTATCAAGCAGGATTTCTATTTTCCCCTTAGCGCTTCATTGATCGTGTACTCATGAGTGTAGCTCGGGCTGAGAATGACACAGCCATGGGAAAGTTGACAGTTAAGCCTATCTAGTGACAGCCCATCATAGGCTAGCTGGGTGATCTTGCAACTTGTACCATGTCGGAGTTTGATTTTCCCCATAGGGTTTCATTGATCGTGTACTCTTGAGTGCAGCTCGGGCTGAGAAGGTCGCAGCCATGGGAAAGTTGACAGTTAAGCCTATCTAGTGACAGCCCATCATAGGTTAGCTGGGTGATCTTGCAACTTTTATCATGCCGGAGTTTGATTTTCCCCATAGGGTTTCATTGATCGCTAACTCGGCAACTTGTATCTAGCAGGATTTCTATTTTCCCCTTAGCGCTTCATTGATCGTGTACTCTTGAGTGTAGCTTGGGCTGAGAACGACGCAGCCATGGGAAAGTTGACAGTTAAGCCTATCTAGTGACAGCCCATCATAGGCTAGCTGGGTGATCTTGCAACTTGTACCATGTCGGAGTTTGATTTTCCCCATAGGGTTTCATTGATCGTGTACTCTTGAGTGCAGCTCGGGCTGAGAAGGGCGCAGCCATGGGAAAGTTGACAGTTAAGCCTATCTAGTGACAGCCCATCATAGGCTAGCTGGGTGATCTTGCAACTTGTATCATGCCGGAGTTTGATTTTCACCATAGGGTTTCATTGATCGCTTACTCGGCAACTTGTATCAAGCAGGATTTCTATTTTCCCCTTAGCGCTTCATTGATCGTGTACTCATGAGTGTAGCTCGGGCTGAGAATGACACAGCCATGGGAAAGTTGACAGTTAAGCCTATCTAGTTAAGCCTATCTAGTGACAGCCCATCATAGGCTAGCTGGGTGATCTTGCAACTTGTACCATGTCGGAGTTTGATTTTCCCCATAGGGTTTCATTGATCGTGTACTCTTGAGTGCAGCTCGGGCTGAGAAGGTCGCAGCCATGGGAAAGTTGACAGTTAAGCCTATCTAGTGACAGCCCATCATAGGCTAGCTGGGTGATCTTGCAACTTGTACCATGTCGGAGTTTGATTTTCCCCATAGGGTTTCATTGATCGTGTACTCTTGATTATAGCTCGGGCTGAGAAGGTCGCAGCCATGGGAAAGTTGACAGTTAAGCCTATCTAGTGACAGCCCATCATAGGCTAGCTGGGTGATCTTGCAACTTGTATCATGCCGGAGTTTGATTTTCACCATAGGGTTTCATTGATCGCTTACTCGGCAACTTGTATCAAGCAGGATTTCTATTTTCCCCTTAGCGCTTCATTGATCGTGTACTCTTGAGTGTAGCTCGGGCTGAGAATGACACAGCCATGGGAAAGTTGACAGTTAAGCCTATCTAGTGACAGCCCATCATAGGCTAGCTGGGTGATCTTGCAACTTGTACCATGTCGGAGTTTGATTTTCCCCATAAGGTTTCATTGATCGTGTACTCTTGAGTGCAGCTCGGGCTGAGAAGGTCGCAGCCATGGGAAAGTTGACAGTTAAGCCTATCTAGTGACAGCCCATCATAGGCTAGCTGGGTGATCTTGCAACTTGTACCATGTCGGAGTTTGATTTTCCCCATAGGGTTTCATTGATCGTGTACTCTTGAGTATAGCTCGGGCTGAGAAGGTCGCAGCCATGGGAAAGTTGACAGTTAAGCCTATCTAGTGACAGCCCATCATAGGCTAGCTGGGTGATCTTGCAACTTGTATCATGCCGGAGTTTGATTTTCACCATAGGGTTTCATTGATCGCTTACTCGGCAACTTGTATCAAGCAGGATTTCTATTTTCCCCTTAGCGCTTCATTGATCGTGTACTCATGAGTGTAGCTCGGGCTGAGAATGACACAGCCATGGGAAAGTTGACAGTTAAGCCTATCTAGTGACAGCCCATCATAGGCTAGCTGGGTGATCTTGCAACTTGTACCATGTCGGAGTTTGATTTTCCCCATAGGGTTTCATTGATCGTGTACTCTTGAGTGCAGCTCGGGCTGAGAAGGTCGCAGCCATGGGAAAGTTGACAGTTAAGCCTATCTAGTGACAGCCCATCATAGACTAGCTGGGTGATCTTGCAACTTGTACCATGTCGGAGTTTGATTTTCCCCATAGGGTTTCATTGATCGTGTACTCTTGAGTATAGCTCGGGCTGAGAAGGTCGCAGCCATGGGAAAGTTGACAGTTAAGCCTATCTAGTGACAGCCCATCATAGGCTAGCTGGGTGATCTTGCAACTTGTATCATGCCGGAGTTTGATTTTCACCATAGGGTTTCATTGATCGCTTACTCGGCAACTTGTATCAAGCAGGATTTCTATTTTCCCCTTAGCGTTTCATTGATCGTGTACTCATGAGTGTAACTCGGGCTGAGAATGACACAGCCATGGGAAAGTTGACAGTTAAGCCTATCTAGTGACAGCCCATCATAGGCTAGCTGGGTGATCTTGCAACTTGTACCATGTCGGAGTTTGATTTTCCCCATAGGGTTTCATTGATCGTGTACTCTTGAGTATAGCTCGGGCTGAGAAGGTCGCAGCCATGGGAAAGTTGACAGTTAAGCCTATCTAGTGACAGCCCATCATAGGCTAGCTGGGTGATCTTGCAACTTGTATCATGCCGGAGTTTGATTTTCACCATAGGGTTTCATTGATCGCTTACTCGGCAACTTGTATCAAGCAGGATTTCTATTTTCCCCTTAGCGCTTCATTGATCGTGTACTCATGAGTGTAGCTCGGGCTGAGAATGACACAGCCATGGGAAAGTTGACAGTTAAGCCTATCTAGTGACAGCCCATCATAGGCTAGCTGGGTGATCTTGCAACTTGTACCATGTCGGAGTTTGATTTTCCCCATAGGGTTTCATTGATCGTGTACTCTTGAGTGCAGCTCGGGCTGAGAAGGTCGCAGCCATGGGAAAGTTGACAGTTAAGCCTATCTAGTGACAGCCCATCATAGGCTAGCTGGGTGATCTTGCAACTTGTACCATGTCGGAGTTTGATTTTCCCCATAGGGTTTCATTGATCGTGTAGTCTTGAGTATAGCTCGGGCTGAGAAGGTCGCAGCCATGGGAAAGTTGACAGTTAAGCCTATCTAGTGACAGCCCATCATAGGCTAGCTGGGTGATCTTGCAACTTGTATCATGCCGGAGTTTGATTTTCACCATAGGGTTTCATTGATCGCTTACTCGGCAACTTGTATCAAGCAGGATTTCTATTTTCCCCTTAGCGCTTCATTTATCGTGTACTATTGAGTGTAGCTCGGGCTGAGAATGACACAGCCATGGGAAAGTTGACGGTTAAGCCTATCTAGTGACAGCCCATCATAGGCTAGCTGGGTGATCTTGCAACATGTACCATGTCGGAGTTTGATTTTCCCCATAGGGTTTCATTGATCGTGAACTCTTGAGTGCAGCTCGGGCTGAGAAGGTCGCAGCCATGGGAAAGTTGACAGTTAAGCCTATCTAGTGACAGCCCATCATAGGCTAGCTGGGTGATCTTGCAACTTGTACCATGTCGGAGTTTGATTTTCCCCATAGGGTTTCATTGATCGTGTACTCTTGAGTATAGCTCGGGCTGAGAAGGTCGCAGCCATGGGAAAGTTGACAGTTAAGCCTATCTAGTGACAGCCCATCATAGGCTAGCTGGGTGATCTTGCAACTTGTATCATGCCGGAGTTTGATTTTCACCATAGGGTTTCATTGATCGCTTACTCGGCAACTTGTATCAAGCAGGATTCTATTTTCCCCTTAGCGCTTCATTGATCGTGTACTCTTGAGTGTAGCTCGGGCTGAGAATGACACAGCCATGGGAAAGTTGACAGTTAAGCCTATCTAGTGACAGCCCATCATAGGCTAGCTGGGTGATCTTGCAACTTGTACCATGTCGGAGTTTGATTTTCCCCATAGGGTTTCATTGATCGTGTACTCTTGAGTATAGCTCGGGCTGAGAAGGTCGCAGCCATGGGAAAGTTGACAGTTAAGCCTATCTAGTGACAGCCCATCATAGGCTAGCTGGGTGATCTTGCAACTTGTATCATGCCGGAGTTTGATTTTCCCCATAGGGTTTCATTGATCGCTAACTCGGCAACTTGTATCAAGCAGGATTTCTATTTTCCCTTTAGCGCTTTATTTTATCGTGTACTCTTGAGTGTAGCTCGGGCTGAGAATGACACAGCCATGGGAAAGTTGACAGTTAAGCCTATCTAGTGACAGCCCATCATAGGCTAGCTGGGTGATCTTGCAACTTGTACCATGTCGGAGTTTGATTTTCCCCATAGGGTTTCATTGATCGTGTACTCTTGAGTGCAGCTCGGGCTGAGAAGGTCGCAGCCATGGGAAAGTTGACAGTTAAGCCTATCTAGTGACAGCCCATCATAGGTTAGCTGGGTGATCTTGCAACTTTTATCATGCCGGAGTTTGATTTTCCCCATAGGGTTTCATTGATCGCTAACTCGGCAACTTGTATCTAGCAGGATTTCTATTTTCCCCTTAGCGCTTCATTGATCGTGTACTCATGAGTGTAGCTCGGGCTGAGAATGACACAGCCATGGGAAAGTTGACAGTTAAGCCTATCTAGTGACAGCCCATCATAGGCTAGCTGGGTGATCTTGCAACTTGTACCATGTCGGAGTTTGATTTTCCCCATAGGGTTTCATTGATCGTGTACTCTTGAGTGCAGCTCGGGCTGAGAAGGTCGCAGCCATGGGAAAGTTGACAGTTAAGCCTATCTAGTGACAGCCCATCATAGGCTAGCTGGGTGATCTTGCAACTTGTACCATGTCGGAGTTTGATTTTCCCCATAGGGTTTCATTGATCGTGTACTCTTGATTATAGCTCGGGCTGAGAAGGTCGCAGCCATGGGAAAGTTGACAGTTAAGCCTATCTAGTGACAGCCCATCATAGGCTAGCTGGGTGATCTTGCAACTTGTATCATGCCGGAGTTTGATTTTCACCATAGGGTTTCATTGATCGCTTACTCGGCAACTTGTATCAAGCAGGATTTCTATTTTCCCCTTAGCGCTTCATTGATCGTGTACTCTTGAGTGTAGCTCGGGCTGAGAATGACACAGCCATGGGAAAGTTGACAGTTAAGCCTATCTAGTGACAGCCCATCATAGGCTAGCTGGGTGATCTTGCAACTTGTACCATGTCGGAGTTTGATTTTCCCCATAGGGTTTCATTGATCGTGTACTCTTGAGTGCAGCTCGGGCTGAGAAGGTCGCAGCCATGGGAAAGTTGACAGTTAAGCCTATCTAGTGACAGCCCATCATAGGCTAGCTGGGTGATCTTGCAACTTGTACCATGTCGGAGTTTGATTTTCCCCATAGGGTTTCATTGATCGTGTACTCTTGAGTATAGCTCGGGCTGAGAAGGTCGCAGCCATGGGAAAGTTGACAGTTAAGCCTATCTAGTGACAGCCCATCATAGGCTAGCTGGGTGATCTTGCAACTTGTATCATGCCGGAGTTTGATTTTCACCATAGGGTTTCATTGATCGCTTACTCGGCAACTTGTATCAAGCAGGATTTCTATTTTCCCCTTAGCGCTTCATTGATCGTTTACTCATGAGTGTAGCTCGGGCTGAGAATGAAACAGCCATGGGAAAGTTGACAGTTAAGCCTATCTAGTGACAGCCCATCATAGGCTAGCTGGGTGATCTTGCAACTTGTACCATGTCGGAGTTTGATTTTCCCCATAGGATTTCATTGATCGTGTACTCTTGAGTGCAGCTCGGGCTGAGAAGGTCGCAGCCATGGGAAAGTTGACAGTTAAGCCTATCTAGTGACAGCCCATCATAGGCTAGCTGGGTGATCTTGCAACTTGTACCATGTCGGAGTTTGATTTTCCCCATAGGGTTTCATTGATCGTGTACTCTTGAGTATAGCTCGGGCTGAGAAGGTCGCAGCCATGGGAAAGTTGACAGTTAAGCCTATCTAGTGACAGCCCATCATAGGCTAGCGGGGTGATCTTGCAACTTGTATCATGCCGGAGTTTGATTTTCACCATAGGGTTTCATTGATCGCTTACTCGGCAACTTGTATCAAGCAGGATTTCTATTTTCCCCTTAGCGTTTCATTGATCGTGTACTCATGAGTGTAGCTCGGGCTGAGAATGACACAGCCATGGGAAAGTTGACAGTTAAGCCTATCTAGTGACAGCCCATCATAGGCTAGCTGGGTGATCTTGCAACTTGTACCATGTCGGAGTTTGATTTTCCCCATAGGGTTTCATTGATCGTGTACTCTTGAGTGCAGCTCGGGCTGAGAAGGTCGCAGCCATGGGAAAGTTGACAGTTAAGCCTATCTAGTGACAGCCCATCATAGACTAGCTGGGTGATCTTGCAACTTGTACCATGTCGGAGTTTGATTTTCCCCATAGGGTTTCATTGATCGTGTACTCTTGAGTATAGCTCGGGCTGAGAAGGTCGCAGCCATGGGAAAGTTGACAGTTAAGCCTATCTAGTGACAGCCCATCATAGGCTAGCTGGGTGATCTTGCAACTTGTATCATGCCGGAGTTTGATTTTCACCATAGGGTTTCATTGATCGCTTACTCGGCAACTTGTATCAAGCAGGATTTCTATTTTCCCCTTAGCGTTTCATTGATCGTGTACTCATGAGTGTAACTCGGGCTGAGAATGACACAGCCATGGGAAAGTTGACAGTTAAGCCTATCTAGTGACAGCCCATCATAGGCTAGCTGGGTGATCTTGCAACTTGTACCATGTCGGAGTTTGATTTTCCCCATAGGGTTTCATTGATCGTGTACTCTTGAGTATAGCTCGGGCTGAGAAGGTCGCAGCCATGGGAAAGTTGACAGTTAAGCCTATCTAGTGACAGCCCATCATAGGCTAGCTGGGTGATCTTGCAACTTGTATCATGCCGGAGTTTGATTTTCACCATAGGGTTTCATTGATCGCTTACTCGGCAACTTGTATCAAGCAGGATTTCTATTTTCCCCTTAGCGCTTCATTGATCGTGTACTCATGAGTGTAGCTCGGGCTGAGAATGACACAGCCATGGGAAAGTTGACAGTTAAGCCTATCTAGTGACAGCCCATCATAGGCTAGCTGGGTGATCTTGCAACTTGTACCATGTCGGAGTTTGATTTTCCCCATAGGGTTTCATTGATCGTGTACTCTTGAGTGCAGCTCGGGCTGAGAAGGTCGCAGCCATGGGAAAGTTGACAGTTAAGCCTATCTAGTGACAGCCCATCATAGGCTAGCTGGGTGATCTTGCAACTTGTACCATGTCGGAGTTTGATTTTCCCCATAGGGTTTCATTGATCGTGTAGTCTTGAGTATAGCTCGGGCTGAGAAGGTCGCAGCCATGGGAAAGTTGACAGTTAAGCCTATCTAGTGACAGCCCATCATAGGCTAGCTGGGTGATCTTGCAACTTGTATCATGCCGGAGTTTGATTTTCACCATAGGGTTTCATTGATCGCTTACTCGGCAACTTGTATCAAGCAGGATTTCTATTTTCCCCTTAGCGCTTCATTTATCGTGTACTATTGAGTGTAGCTCGGGCTGAGAATGACACAGCCATGGGAAAGTTGACAGTTAAGCCTATCTAGTGACAGCCCATCATAGGCTAGCTGGGTGATCTTGCAACATGTACCATGTCGGAGTTTGATTTTCCCCATAGGGTTTCATTGATCGTGAACTCTTGAGTGCAGCTCGGGCTGAGAAGGTCGCAGCCATGGGAAAGTTGACAGTTAAGCCTATCTAGTGACAGCCCATCATAGGCTAGCTGGGTGATCTTGCAACTTGTACCATGTCGGAGTTTGATTTTCCCCATAGGGTTTCATTGATCGTGTACTCTTGAGTATAGCTCGGGCTGAGAAGGTCGCAGCCATGGGAAAGTTGACAGTTAAGCCTATCTAGTGACAGCCCATCATAGGCTAGCTGGGTGATCTTGCAACTTGTATCATGCCGGAGTTTGATTTTCACCATAGGGTTTCATTGATCGCTTACTCGGCAACTTGTATCAAGCAGGATTCTATTTTCCCCTTAGCGCTTCATTGATCGTGTACTCTTGAGTGTAGCTTGGGCTGAGAACGACGCAGCCATGGGAAAGTTGACAGTTAAGCCTATCTAGTGACAGCCCATCATAGGCTAGCTGGGTGATCTTGCAACTTGTACCATGTCGGAGTTTGATTTTCCCCATAGGGTTTCATTGATCGTGTACTCTTGAGTGCAGCTCGGGCTGAGAAGGGCGCAGCCATGGGAAAGTTGACAGTTAAGCCTATCTAGTGACAGCCCATCATAGGCTAGCTGGGTGATCTTGCAACTTGTATCATGCCGGAGTTTGATTTTCACCATAGGGTTTCATTGATCGCTTACTCGGCAACTTGTATCAAGCAGGATTTCTATTTTCCCCTTAGCGCTTCATTGATCGTGTACTCATGAGTGTAGCTCGGGCTGAGAATGACACAGCCATGGGAAAGTTGACAGTTAAGCCTATCTAGTTAAGCCTATCTAGTGACAGCCCATCATAGGCTAGCTGGGTGATCTTGCAACTTGTACCATGTCGGAGTTTGATTTTCCCCATAGGGTTTCATTGATCGTGTACTCTTGAGTGCAGCTCGGGCTGAGAAGGTCGCAGCCATGGGAAAGTTGACAGTTAAGCCTATCTAGTGACAGCCCATCATAGGCTAGCTGGGTGATCTTGCAACTTGTATCATGCCGGAGTTTGATTTTCACCATAGGGTTTCATTGATCGCTTACTCGGCAACTTGTATCAAGCAGGATTTCTATTTTCCCCTTAGCGCTTCATTGATCGTGTACTCTTGAGTGTAGCTCGGGCTGAGAATGACACAGCCATGGGAAAGTTGACAGTTAAGCCTATCTAGTGACAGCCCATCATAGGCTAGCTGGGTGATCTTGCAACTTGTACCATGTCGGAGTTTGATTTTCCCCATAGGGTTTCATTGATCGTGTACTCTTGAGTATAGCTCGGGCTGAGAAGGTCGCAGCCATGGGAAAGTTGACAGTTAAGCCTATCTAGTGACAGCCCATCATAGGCTAGCTGGGTGATCTTGCAACTTGTATCATGCCGGAGTTTGATTTTCACCATAGGGTTTCATTGATCGCTTACTCGGCAACTTGTATCAAGCAGGATTTCTATTTTCCCCTTAGCGTTTCATTGATCGTGTACTCATGAGTGTAACTCGGGCTGAGAATGACACAGCCATGGGAAAGTTGACAGTTAAGCCTATCTAGTGACAGCCCATCATAGGCTAGCTGGGTGATCTTGCAACTTGTACCATGTCGGAGTTTGATTTTCCCCATAGGGTTTCATTGATCGTGTACTCTTGAGTATAGCTCGGGCTGAGAAGGTCGCAGCCATGGGAAAGTTGACAGTTAAGCCTATCTAGTGACAGCCCATCATAGGCTAGCTGGGTGATCTTGCAACTTGTATCATGCCGGAGTTTGATTTTCACCATAGGGTTTCATTGATCGCTTACTCGGCAACTTGTATCAAGCAGGATTTCTATTTTCCCCTTAGCGCTTCATTGATCGTGTACTCATGAGTGTAGCTCGGGCTGAGAATGACACAGCCATGGGAAAGTTGACAGTTAAGCCTATCTAGTGACAGCCCATCATAGGCTAGCTGGGTGATCTTGCAACTTGTACCATGTCGGAGTTTGATTTTCCCCATAGGGTTTCATTGATCGTGTACTCTTGAGTGCAGCTCGGGCTGAGAAGGTCGCAGCCATGGGAAAGTTGACAGTTAAGCCTATCTAGTGACAGCCCATCATAGGCTAGCTGGGTGATCTTGCAACTTGTACCATGTCGGAGTTTGATTTTCCCCATAGGGTTTCATTGATCGTGTAGTCTTGAGTATAGCTCGGGCTGAGAAGGTCGCAGCCATGGGAAAGTTGACAGTTAAGCCTATCTAGTGACAGCCCATCATAGGCTAGCTGGGTGATCTTGCAACTTGTATCATGCCGGAGTTTGATTTTCACCATAGGGTTTCATTGATCGCTTACTCGGCAACTTGTATCAAGCAGGATTTCTATTTTCCCCTTAGCGCTTCATTTATCGTGTACTATTGAGTGTAGCTCGGGCTGAGAATGACACAGCCATGGGAAAGTTGACGGTTAAGCCTATCTAGTGACAGCCCATCATAGGCTAGCTGGGTGATCTTGCAACATGTACCATGTCGGAGTTTGATTTTCCCCATAGGGTTTCATTGATCGTGAACTCTTGAGTGCAGCTCGGGCTGAGAAGGTCGCAGCCATGGGAAAGTTGACAGTTAAGCCTATCTAGTGACAGCCCATCATAGGCTAGCTGGGTGATCTTGCAACTTGTACCATGTCGGAGTTTGATTTTCCCCATAGGGTTTCATTGATCGTGTACTCTTGAGTATAGCTCGGGCTGAGAAGGTCGCAGCCATGGGAAAGTTGACAGTTAAGCCTATCTAGTGACAGCCCATCATAGGCTAGCTGGGTGATCTTGCAACTTGTATCATGCCGGAGTTTGATTTTCACCATAGGGTTTCATTGATCGCTTACTCGGCAACTTGTATCAAGCAGGATTCTATTTTCCCCTTAGCGCTTCATTGATCGTGTACTCTTGAGTGTAGCTCGGGCTGAGAATGACACAGCCATGGGAAAGTTGACAGTTAAGCCTATCTAGTGACAGCCCATCATAGGCTAGCTGGGTGATCTTGCAACTTGTACCATGTCGGAGTTTGATTTTCCCCATAGGGTTTCATTGATCGTGTACTCTTGAGTATAGCTCGGGCTGAGAAGGTCGCAGCCATGGGAAAGTTGACAGTTAAGCCTATCTAGTGACAGCCCATCATAGGCTAGCTGGGTGATCTTGCAACTTGTATCATGCCGGAGTTTGATTTTCCCCATAGGGTTTCATTGATCGCTAACTCGGCAACTTGTATCAAGCAGGATTTCTATTTTCCCTTTAGCGCTTCATTTTATCGTGTACTCTTGAGTGTAGCTCGGGCTGAGAATGACACAGCCATGGGAAAGTTGACAGTTAAGCCTATCTAGTGACAGCCCATCATAGGCTAGCTGGGTGATCTTGCAACTTGTACCATGTCGGAGTTTGATTTTCCCCATAGGGTTTCATTGATCGTGTACTCTTGAGTGCAGCTCGGGCTGAGAAGGTCGCAGCCATGGGAAAGTTGACAGTTAAGCCTATCTAGTGACAGCCCATCATAGGTTAGCTGGGTGATCTTGCAACTTTTATCATGCCGGAGTTTGATTTTCCCCATAGGGTTTCATTGATCGCTAACTCGGCAACTTGTATCTAGCAGGATTTCTATTTTCCCCTTAGCGCTTCATTGATCGTGTACTCTTGAGTGTAGCTTGGGCTGAGAACGACGCAGCCATGGGAAAGTTGACAGTTAAGCCTATCTAGTGACAGCCCATCATAGGCTAGCTGGGTGATCTTGCAATTTGTACCATGTCGGAGTTTGATTTTCCCCATAGGGTTTCATTGATCGTGTACTCTTGAGTGCAGCTCGGGCTGAGAAGGGCGCAGCCATGGGAAAGTTGACAGTTAAGCCTATCTAGTGACAGCCCATCATAGGCTAGCTGGGTGATCTTGCAACTTGTATCATGCCGGAGTTTGATTTTCACCATAGGGTTTCATTGATCGCTTACTCGGCAACTTGTATCAAGCAGGATTTCTATTTTCCCCTTAGCGCTTCATTGATCGTGTACTCATGAGTGTAGCTCGGGCTGAGAATGACACAGCCATGGGAAAGTTGACAGTTAAGCCTATCTAGTGACAGCCCATCATAGGCTAGCTGGGTGATCTTGCAACTTGTACCATGTCGGAGTTTGATTTTCCCCATAGGGTTTCATTGATCGTGTACTCTTGAGTGCAGCTCGGGCTGAGAAGGTCGCAGCCATGGGAAAGTTGACAGTTAAGCCTATCTAGTGACAGCCCATCATAGGCTAGCTGGGTGATCTTGCAACTTGTACCATGTCGGAGTTTGATTTTCCCCATAGGGTTTCATTGATCGTGTACTCTTGATTATAGCTCGGGCTGAGAAGGTCGCAGCCATGGGAAAGTTGACAGTTAAGCCTATCTAGTGACAGCCCATCATAGGCTAGCTGGGTGATCTTGCAACTTGTATCATGCCGGAGTTTGATTTTCACCATAGGGTTTCATTGATCGCTTACTCGGCAACTTGTATCAAGCAGGATTTCTATTTTCCCCTTAGCGCTTCATTGATCGTGTACTCTTGAGTGTAGCTCGGGCTGAGAATGACACAGCCATGGGAAAGTTGACAGTTAAGCCTATCTAGTGACAGCCCATCATAGGCTAGCTGGGTGATCTTGCAACTTGTACCATGTCGGAGTTTGATTTTCCCCATAGGGTTTCATTGATCGTGTACTCTTGAGTGCAGCTCGGGCTGAGAAGGTCGCAGCCATGGGAAAGTTGACAGTTAAGCCTATCTAGTGACAGCCCATCATAGGCTAGCTGGGTGATCTTGCAACTTGTACCATGTCGGAGTTTGATTTTCCCCATAGGGTTTCATTGATCGTGTACTCTTGAGTTTAGCTCGGGCTGAGAAGGTCGCAGCCATGGGAAAGTTGACAGTTAAGCCTATCTAGTGACAGCCCATCATAGGCTAGCTGGGTGATCTTGCAACTTGTATCATGCCGGAGTTTGATTTTCACCATAGGGTTTCATTGATCGCTTACTCGGCAACTTGTATCAAGCAGGATTTCTATTTTCCCCTTAGCGCTTCATTGATCGTTTACTCATGAGTGTAGCTCGGGCTGAGAATGAAACAGCCATGGGAAAGTTGACAGTTAAGCCTATCTAGTGACAGCCCATCATAGGCTAGCTGGGTGATCTTGCAACTTGTACCATGTCGGAGTTTGATTTTCCCCATAGGATTTCATTGATCGTGTACTCTTGAGTGCAGCTCGGGCTGAGAAGGTCGCAGCCATGGGAAAGTTGACAGTTAAGCCTATCTAGTGACAGCCCATCATAGGCTAGCTGGGTGATCTTGCAACTTGTACCATGTCGGAGTTTGATTTTCCCCATAGGGTTTCATTGATCGTGTACTCTTGAGTATAGCTCGGGCTGAGAAGGTCGCAGCCATGGGAAAGTTGACAGTTAAGCCTATCTAGTGACAGCCCATCATAGGCTAGCGGGGTGATCTTGCAACTTGTATCATGCCGGAGTTTGATTTTCACCATAGGGTTTCATTGATCGCTTACTCGGCAACTTGTATCAAGCAGGATTTCTATTTTCCCCTTAGCGTTTCATTGATCGTGTACTCATGAGTGTAGCTCGGGCTGAGAATGACACAGCCATGGGAAAGTTGACAGTTAAGCCTATCTAGTGACAGCCCATCATAGGCTAGCTGGGTGATCTTGCAACTTGTACCATGTCGGAGTTTGATTTTCCCCATAGGGTTTCATTGATCGTGTACTCTTGAGTGCAGCTCGGGCTGAGAAGGTCGCAGCCATGGGAAAGTTGACAGTTAAGCCTATCTAGTGACAGCCCATCATAGACTAGCTGGGTGATCTTGCAACTTGTACCATGTCGGAGTTTGATTTTCCCCATAGGGTTTCATTGATCGTGTACTCTTGAGTATAGCTCGGGCTGAGAAGGTCGCAGCCATGGGAAAGTTGACAGTTAAGCCTATCTAGTGACAGCCCATCATAGGCTAGCTGGGTGATCTTGCAACTTGTATCATGCCGGAGTTTGATTTTCACCATAGGGTTTCATTGATCGCTTACTCGGCAACTTGTATCAAGCAGGATTTCTATTTTCCCCTTAGCGTTTCATTGATCGTGTACTCATGAGTGTAACTCGGGCTGAGAATGACACAGCCATGGGAAAGTTGACAGTTAAGCCTATCTAGTGACAGCCCATCATAGGCTAGCTGGGTGATCTTGCAACTTGTACCATGTCGGAGTTTGATTTTCCCCATAGGGTTTCATTGATCGTGTACTCTTGAGTATAGCTCGGGCTGAGAAGGTCGCAGCCATGGGAAAGTTGACAGTTAAGCCTATCTAGTGACAGCCCATCATAGGCTAGCTGGGTGATCTTGCAACTTGTATCATGCCGGAGTTTGATTTTCACCATAGGGTTTCATTGATCGCTTACTCGGCAACTTGTATCAAGCAGGATTTCTATTTTCCCCTTAGCGCTTCATTGATCGTGTACTCATGAGTGTAGCTCGGGCTGAGAATGACACAGCCATGGGAAAGTTGACAGTTAAGCCTATCTAGTGACAGCCCATCATAGGCTAGCTGGGTGATCTTGCAACTTGTACCATGTCGGAGTTTGATTTTCCCCATAGGGTTTCATTGATCGTGTACTCTTGAGTGCAGCTCGGGCTGAGAAGGTCGCAGCCATGGGAAAGTTGACAGTTAAGCCTATCTAGTGACAGCCCATCATAGGCTAGCTGGGTGATCTTGCAACTTGTACCATGTCGGAGTTTGATTTTCCCCATAGGGTTTCATTGATCGTGTAGTCTTGAGTATAGCTCGGGCTGAGAAGGTCGCAGCCATGGGAAAGTTGACAGTTAAGCCTATCTAGTGACAGCCCATCATAGGCTAGCTGGGTGATCTTGCAACTTGTATCATGCCGGAGTTTGATTTTCACCATAGGGTTTCATTGATCGCTTACTCGGCAACTTGTATCAAGCAGGATTTCTATTTTCCCCTTAGCGCTTCATTTATCGTGTACTATTGAGTGTAGCTCGGGCTGAGAATGACACAGCCATGGGAAAGTTGACAGTTAAGCCTATCTAGTGACAGCCCATCATAGGCTAGCTGGGTGATCTTGCAACATGTACCATGTCGGAGTTTGATTTTCCCCATAGGGTTTCATTGATCGTGAACTCTTGAGTGCAGCTCGGGCTGAGAAGGTCGCAGCCATGGGAAAGTTGACAGTTAAGCCTATCTAGTGACAGCCCATCATAGGCTAGCTGGGTGATCTTGCAACTTGTACCATGTCGGAGTTTGATTTTCCCCATAGGGTTTCATTGATCGTGTACTCTTGAGTATAGCTCGGGCTGAGAAGGTCGCAGCCATGGGAAAGTTGACAGTTAAGCCTATCTAGTGACAGCCCATCATAGGCTAGCTGGGTGATCTTGCAACTTGTATCATGCCGGAGTTTGATTTTCACCATAGGGTTTCATTGATCGCTTACTCGGCAACTTGTATCAAGCAGGATTCTATTTTCCCCTTAGCGCTTCATTGATCGTGTACTCTTGAGTGTAGCTCGGGCTGAGAATGACACAGCCATGGGAAAGTTGACAGTTAAGCCTATCTAGTGACAGCCCATCATAGACTAGCTGGGTGATCTTGCAACTTGTACCATGTCGGAGTTTGATTTTCCCCATAGGGTTTCATTGATCGTGTACTCTTGAGTATAGCTCGGGCTGAGAAGGTCGCAGCCATGGGAAAGTTGACAGTTAAGCCTATCTAGTGACAGCCCATCATAGGCTAGCTGGGTGATCTTGCAACTTGTATCATGCCGGAGTTTGATTTTCACCATAGGGTTTCATTGATCGCTTACTCGGCAACTTGTATCAAGCAGGATTTCTATTTTCCCCTTAGCGTTTCATTGATCGTGTACTCATGAGTGTAACTCGGGCTGAGAATGACACAGCCATGGGAAAGTTGACAGTTAAGCCTATCTAGTGACAGCCCATCATAGGCTAGCTGGGTGATCTTGCAACTTGTACCATG
Source organism: Leptodactylus fuscus (assembly GCF_031893055.1). Taxonomy (NCBI): domain Eukaryota; kingdom Metazoa; phylum Chordata; class Amphibia; order Anura; family Leptodactylidae; genus Leptodactylus; species Leptodactylus fuscus. The sequence goes on from NW_027440376.1 coordinate 86,255, forward strand.
TCGGAGTTTGATTTTCCCCATAGGGTTTCATTGATCGTGTACTCTTGAGTATAGCTCGGGCTGAGAAGGTCGCAGCCATGGGAAAGTTGACAGTTAAGCCTATCTAGTGACAGCCCATCATAGGCTAGCTGGGTGATCTTGCAACTTGTATCATGCCGGAGTTTGATTTTCACCATAGGGTTTCATTGATCGCTTACTCGGCAACTTGTATCAAGCAGGATTTCTATTTTCCCCTTAGCGCTTCATTGATCGTGTACTCATGAGTGTAGCTCGGGCTGAGAATGACACAGCCATGGGAAAGTTGACAGTTAAGCCTATCTAGTGACAGCCCATCATAGGCTAGCTGGGTGATCTTGCAACTTGTACCATGTCGGAGTTTGATTTTCCCCATAGGGTTTCATTGATCGTGTACTCTTGAGTGCAGCTCGGGCTGAGAAGGTCGCAGCCATGGGAAAGTTGACAGTTAAGCCTATCTAGTGACAGCCCATCATAGGCTAGCTGGGTGATCTTGCAACTTGTACCATGTCGGAGTTTGATTTTCCCCATAGGGTTTCATTGATCGTGTAGTCTTGAGTATAGCTCGGGCTGAGAAGGTCGCAGCCATGGGAAAGTTGACAGTTAAGCCTATCTAGTGACAGCCCATCATAGGCTAGCTGGGTGATCTTGCAACTTGTATCATGCCGGAGTTTGATTTTCACCATAGGGTTTCATTGATCGCTTACTCGGCAACTTGTATCAAGCAGGATTTCTATTTTCCCCTTAGCGCTTCATTTATCGTGTACTATTGAGTGTAGCTCGGGCTGAGAATGACACAGCCATGGGAAAGTTGACGGTTAAGCCTATCTAGTGACAGCCCATCATAGGCTAGCTGGGTGATCTTGCAACATGTACCATGTCGGAGTTTGATTTTCCCCATAGGGTTTCATTGATCGTGAACTCTTGAGTGCAGCTCGGGCTGAGAAGGTCGCAGCCATGGGAAAGTTGACAGTTAAGCCTATCTAGTGACAGCCCATCATAGGCTAGCTGGGTGATCTTGCAACTTGTACCATGTCGGAGTTTGATTTTCCCCATAGGGTTTCATTGATCGTGTACTCTTGAGTATAGCTCGGGCTGAGAAGGTCGCAGCCATGGGAAAGTTGACAGTTAAGCCTATCTAGTGACAGCCCATCATAGGCTAGCTGGGTGATCTTGCAACTTGTATCATGCCGGAGTTTGATTTTCACCATAGGGTTTCATTGATCGCTTACTCGGCAACTTGTATCAAGCAGGATTCTATTTTCCCCTTAGCGCTTCATTGATCGTGTACTCTTGAGTGTAGCTCGGGCTGAGAATGACACAGCCATGGGAAAGTTGACAGTTAAGCCTATCTAGTGACAGCCCATCATAGGCTAGCTGGGTGATCTTGCAACTTGTACCATGTCGGAGTTTGATTTTCCCCATAGGGTTTCATTGATCGTGTACTCTTGAGTATAGCTCGGGCTGAGAAGGTCGCAGCCATGGGAAAGTTGACAGTTAAGCCTATCTAGTGACAGCCCATCATAGGCTAGCTGGGTGATCTTGCAACTTGTATCATGCCGGAGTTTGATTTTCCCCATAGGGTTTCATTGATCGCTAACTCGGCAACTTGTATCAAGCAGGATTTCTATTTTCCCTTTAGCGCTTCATTTTATCGTGTACTCTTGAGTGTAGCTCGGGCTGAGAATGACACAGCCATGGGAAAGTTGACAGTTAAGCCTATCTAGTGACAGCCCATCATAGGCTAGCTGGGTGATCTTGCAACTTGTACCATGTCGGAGTTTGATTTTCCCCATAGGGTTTCATTGATCGTGTACTCTTGAGTGCAGCTCGGGCTGAGAAGGTCGCAGCCATGGGAAAGTTGACAGTTAAGCCTATCTAGTGACAGCCCATCATAGGTTAGCTGGGTGATCTTGCAACTTTTATCATGCCGGAGTTTGATTTTCCCCATAGGGTTTCATTGATCGCTAACTCGGCAACTTGTATCTAGCAGGATTTCTATTTTCCCCTTAGCGCTTCATTGATCGTGTACTCTTGAGTGTAGCTTGGGCTGAGAACGACGCAGCCATGGGAAAGTTGACAGTTAAGCCTATCTAGTGACAGCCCATCATAGGCTAGCTGGGTGATCTTGCAACTTGTACCATGTCGGAGTTTGATTTTCCCCATAGGGTTTCATTGATCGTGTACTCTTGAGTGCAGCTCGGGCTGAGAAGGGCGCAGCCATGGGAAAGTTGACAGTTAAGCCTATCTAGTGACAGCCCATCATAGGCTAGCTGGGTGATCTTGCAACTTGTATCATGCCGGAGTTTGATTTTCACCATAGGGTTTCATTGATCGCTTACTCGGCAACTTGTATCAAGCAGGATTTCTATTTTCCCCTTAGCGCTTCATTGATCGTGTACTCATGAGTGTAGCTCGGGCTGAGAATGACACAGCCATGGGAAAGTTGACAGTTAAGCCTATCTAGTGACAGCCCATCATAGGCTAGCTGGGTGATCTTGCAACTTGTACCATGTCGGAGTTTGATTTTCCCCATAGGGTTTCATTGATCGTGTACTCTTGAGTGCAGCTCGGGCTGAGAAGGTCGCAGCCATGGGAAAGTTGACAGTTAAGCCTATCTAGTGACAGCCCATCATAGGCTAGCTGGGTGATCTTGCAACTTGTACCATGTCGGAGTTTGATTTTCCCCATAGGGTTTCATTGATCGTGTACTCTTGATTATAGCTCGGGCTGAGAAGGTCGCAGCCATGGGAAAGTTGACAGTTAAGCCTATCTAGTGACAGCCCATCATAGGCTAGCTGGGTGATCTTGCAACTTGTATCATGCCGGAGTTTGATTTTCACCATAGGGTTTCATTGATCGCTTACTCGGCAACTTGTATCAAGCAGGATTTCTATTTTCCCCTTAGCGCTTCATTGATCGTGTACTCTTGAGTGTAGCTCGGGCTGAGAATGACACAGCCATGGGAAAGTTGACAGTTAAGCCTATCTAGTGACAGCCCATCATAGGCTAGCTGGGTGATCTTGCAACTTGTACCATGTCGGAGTTTGATTTTCCCCATAGGGTTTCATTGATCGTGTACTCTTGAGTGCAGCTCGGGCTGAGAAGGTCGCAGCCATGGGAAAGTTGACAGTTAAGCCTATCTAGTGACAGCCCATCATAGGCTAGCTGGGTGATCTTGCAACTTGTACCATGTCGGAGTTTGATTTTCCCCATAGGGTTTCATTGATCATGTACTCTTGAGTATAGCTCGGGCTGAGAAGGTCGCAGCCATGGGAAAGTTGACAGTTAAGCCTATCTAGTGACAGCCCATCATAGGCTAGCTGGGTGATCTTGCAACTTGTATCATGCCGGAGTTTGATTTTCACCATAGGGTTTCATTGATCGCTTACTCGGCAACTTGTATCAAGCAGGATTTCTATTTTCCCCTTAGCGCTTCATTGATCGTTTACTCATGAGTGTAGCTCGGGCTGAGAATGAAACAGCCATGGGAAAGTTGACAGTTAAGCCTATCTAGTGACAGCCCATCATAGGCTAGCTGGGTGATCTTGCAACTTGTACCATGTCGGAGTTTGATTTTCCCCATAGGATTTCATTGATCGTGTACTCTTGAGTGCAGCTCGGGCTGAGAAGGTCGCAGCCATGGGAAAGTTGACAGTTAAGCCTATCTAGTGACAGCCCATCATAGGCTAGCTGGGTGATCTTGCAACTTGTACCATGTCGGAGTTTGATTTTCCCCATAGGGTTTCATTGATCGTGTACTCTTGAGTATAGCTCGGGCTGAGAAGGTCGCAGCCATGGGAAAGTTGACAGTTAAGCCTATCTAGTGACAGCCCATCATAGGCTAGCGGGGTGATCTTGCAACTTGTATCATGCCGGAGTTTGATTTTCACCATAGGGTTTCATTGATCGCTTACTCGGCAACTTGTATCAAGCAGGATTTCTATTTTCCCCTTAGCGTTTCATTGATCGTGTACTCATGAGTGTAGCTCGGGCTGAGAATGACACAGCCATGGGAAAGTTGACAGTTAAGCCTATCTAGTGACAGCCCATCATAGGCTAGCTGGGTGATCTTGCAACTTGTACCATGTCGGAGTTTGATTTTCCCCATAGGGTTTCATTGATCGTGTACTCTTGAGTGCAGCTCGGGCTGAGAAGGTCGCAGCCATGGGAAAGTTGACAGTTAAGCCTATCTAGTGACAGCCCATCATAGACTAGCTGGGTGATCTTGCAACTTGTACCATGTCGGAGTTTGATTTTCCCCATAGGGTTTCATTGATCGTGTACTCTTGAGTATAGCTCGGGCTGAGAAGGTCGCAGCCATGGGAAAGTTGACAGTTAAGCCTATCTAGTGACAGCCCATCATAGGCTAGCTGGGTGATCTTGCAACTTGTATCATGCCGGAGTTTGATTTTCACCATAGGGTTTCATTGATCGCTTACTCGGCAACTTGTATCAAGCAGGATTTCTATTTTCCCCTTAGCGTTTCATTGATCGTGTACTCATGAGTGTAACTCGGGCTGAGAATGACACAGCCATGGGAAAGTTGACAGTTAAGCCTATCTAGTGACAGCCCATCATAGGCTAGCTGGGTGATCTTGCAACTTGTACCATGTCGGAGTTTGATTTTCCCCATAGGGTTTCATTGATCGTGTACTCTTGAGTATAGCTCGGGCTGAGAAGGTCGCAGCCATGGGAAAGTTGACAGTTAAGCCTATCTAGTGACAGCCCATCATAGGCTAGCTGGGTGATCTTGCAACTTGTATCATGCCGGAGTTTGATTTTCACCATAGGGTTTCATTGATCGCTTACTCGGCAACTTGTATCAAGCAGGATTTCTATTTTCCCCTTAGCGCTTCATTGATCGTGTACTCATGAGTGTAGCTCGGGCTGAGAATGACACAGCCATCGGAAAGTTGACAGTTAAGCCTATCTAGTGACAGCCCATCATAGGCTAGCTGGGTCATCTTGCAACTTGTACCATGTCGGAGTTTGATTTTCCCCATAGGGTTTCATTGATCGTGTACTCTTGAGTGCAGCTCGGGCTGAGAAGGTCGCAGCCATGGGAAAGTTGACAGTTAAGCCTATCTAGTGACAGCCCATCATAGGCTAGCTGGGTGATCTTGCAACTTGTACCATGTCGGAGTTTGATTTTCCCCATAGGGTTTCATTGATCGTGTACTCTTGATTATAGCTCGGGCTGAGAAGGTCGCAGCCATGGGAAAGTTGACAGTTAAGCCTATCTAGTGACAGCCCATCATAGGCTAGCTGGGTGATCTTGCAACTTGTATCATGCCGGAGTTTGATTTTCACCATAGGGTTTCATTGATCGCTTACTCGGCAACTTGTATCAAGCAGGATTTCTATTTTCCCCTTAGCGCTTCATTGATCGTGTACTCTTGAGTGTAGCTCGGGCTGAGAATGACACAGCCATGGGAAAGTTGACAGTTAAGCCTATCTAGTGACAGCCCATCATAGGCTAGCTGGGTGATCTTGCAACTTGTACCATGTCGGAGTTTGATTTTCCCCATAGGGTTTCATTGATCGTGTACTCTTGAGTGCAGCTCGGGCTGAGAAGGTCGCAGCCATGGGAAAGTTGACAGTTAAGCCTATCTAGTGACAGCCCATCATAGACTAGCTGGGTGATCTTGCAACTTGTACCATGTCGGAGTTTGATTTTCCCCATAGGGTTTCATTGATCGTGTACTCTTGAGTATAGCTCGGGCTGAGAAGGTCGCAGCCATGGGAAAGTTGACAGTTAAGCCTATCTAGTGACAGCCCATCATAGGCTAGCTGGGTGATCTTGCAACTTGTATCATGCCGGAGTTTGATTTTCACCATAGGGTTTCATTGATCGCTTACTCGGCAACTTGTATCAAGCAGGATTTCTATTTTCCCCTTAGCGTTTCATTGATCGTGTACTCATGAGTGTAACTCGGGCTGAGAATGACACAGCCATGGGAAAGTTGACAGTTAAGCCTATCTAGTGACAGCCCATCATAGGCTAGCTGGGTGATCTTGCAACTTGTACCATGTCGGAGTTTGATTTTCCCCATAGGGTTTCATTGATCGTGTACTCTTGAGTATAGCTCGGGCTGAGAAGGTCGCAGCCATGGGAAAGTTGACAGTTAAGCCTATCTAGTGACAGCCCATCATAGGCTAGCTGGGTGATCTTGCAACTTGTATCATGCCGGAGTTTGATTTTCACCATAGGGTTTCATTGATCGCTTACTCGGCAACTTGTATCAAGCAGGATTTCTATTTTCCCCTTAGCGCTTCATTGATCGTGTACTCATGAGTGTAGCTCGGGCTGAGAATGACACAGCCATGGGAAAGTTGACAGTTAAGCCTATCTAGTGACAGCCCATCATAGGCTAGCTGGGTGATCTTGCAACTTGTACCATGTCGGAGTTTGATTTTCCCCATAGGGTTTCATTGATCGTGTACTCTTGAGTGCAGCTCGGGCTGAGAAGGTCGCAGCCATGGGAAAGTTGACAGTTAAGCCTATCTAGTGACAGCCCATCATAGGCTAGCTGGGTGATCTTGCAACTTGTACCATGTCGGAGTTTGATTTTCCCCATAGGGTTTCATTGATCGTGTAGTCTTGAGTATAGCTCGGGCTGAGAAGGTCGCAGCCATGGGAAAGTTGACAGTTAAGCCTATCTAGTGACAGCCCATCATAGGCTAGCTGGGTGATCTTGCAACTTGTATCATGCCGGAGTTTGATTTTCACCATAGGGTTTCATTGATCGCTTACTCGGCAACTTGTATCAAGCAGGATTTCTATTTTCCCCTTAGCGCTTCATTTATCGTGTACTATTGAGTGTAGCTCGGGCTGAGAATGACACAGCCATGGGAAAGTTGACAGTTAAGCCTATCTAGTGACAGCCCATCATAGGCTAGCTGGGTGATCTTGCAACATGTACCATGTCGGAGTTTGATTTTCCCCATAGGGTTTCATTGATCGTGAACTCTTGAGTGCAGCTCGGGCTGAGAAGGTCGCAGCCATGGGAAAGTTGACAGTTAAGCCTATCTAGTGACAGCCCATCATAGGCTAGCTGGGTGATCTTGCAACTTGTACCATGTCGGAGTTTGATTTTCCCCATAGGGTTTCATTGATCGTGTACTCTTGAGTATAGCTCGGGCTGAGAAGGTCGCAGCCATGGGAAAGTTGACAGTTAAGCCTATCTAGTGACAGCCCATCATAGGCTAGCTGGGTGATCTTGCAACTTGTATCATGCCGGAGTTTGATTTTCACCATAGGGTTTCATTGATCGCTTACTCGGCAACTTGTATCAAGCAGGATTCTATTTTCCCCTTAGCGCTTCATTGATCGTGTACTCTTGAGTGTAGCTCGGGCTGAGAATGACACAGCCATGGGAAAGTTGACAGTTAAGCCTATCTAGTGACAGCCCATCATAGGCTAGCTGGGTGATCTTGCAACTTGTACCGTGTCGGAGTTTGATTTTCCCCATAGGGTTTCATTGATCGTGTACTCTTGAGTATAGCTCGGGCTGAGAAGGTCGCAGCCATGGGAAAGTTGACAGTTAAGCCTATCTAGTGACAGCCCATCATAGGCTAGCTGGGTGATCTTGCAACTTGTATCATGCCGGAGTTTGATTTTCACCATAGGGTTTCATTGATCGCTTACTCGGCAACTTGTATCAAGCAGGATTTCTATTTTCCCCTTAGCGCTTCATTGATCGTGTACTCATGAGTGTAGCTCGGGCTGAGAATGACACAGCCATGGGAAAGTTGACAGTTAAGCCTATCTAGTGACAGCCCATCATAGGCTAGCTGGGTGATCTTGCAACTTGTACCATGTCGGAGTTTGATTTTCCCCATAGGGTTTCATTGATCGTGTACTCTTGAGTGCAGCTCGGGCTGAGAAGGTCGCAGCCATGGGAAAGTTGACAGTTAAGCCTATCTAGTGACAGCCCATCATAGGTTAGCTGGGTGATCTTGCAACTTTTATCATGCCGGAGTTTGATTTTCCCCATAGGGTTTCATTGATCGCTAACTCGGCAACTTGTATCTAGCAGGATTTCTATTTTCCCCTTAGCGCTTCATTGATCGTGTACTCTTGAGTGTAGCTTGGGCTGAGAACGACGCAGCCATGGGAAAGTTGACAGTTAAGCCTATCTAGTGACAGCCCATCATAGGCTAGCTGGGTGATCTTGCAACTTGTACCATGTCGGAGTTTGATTTTCCCCATAGGGTTTCATTGATCGTGTACTCTTGAGTGCAGCTCGGGCTGAGAAGGGCGCAGCCATGGGAAAGTTGACAGTTAAGCCTATCTAGTGACAGCCCATCATAGGCTAGCTGGGTGATCTTGCAACTTGTATCATGCCGGAGTTTGATTTTCACCATAGGGTTTCATTGATCGCTTACTCGGCAACTTGTATCAAGCAGGATTTCTATTTTCCCCTTAGCGCTTCATTGATCGTGTACTCATGAGTGTAGCTCGGGCTGAGAATGACACAGCCATGGGAAAGTTGACAGTTAAGCCTATCTAGTTAAGCCTATCTAGTGACAGCCCATCATAGGCTAGCTGGGTGATCTTGCAACTTGTACCATGTCGGAGTTTGATTTTCCCCATAGGGTTTCATTGATCGTGTACTCTTGAGTGCAGCTCGGGCTGAGAAGGTCGCAGCCATGGGAAAGTTGACAGTTAAGCCTATCTAGTGACAGCCCATCATAGGCTAGCTGGGTGATCTTGCAACTTGTACCATGTCGGAGTTTGATTTTCCCCATAGGGTTTCATTGATCGTGTACTCTTGATTATAGCTCGGGCTGAGAAGGTCGCAGCCATGGGAAAGTTGACAGTTAAGCCTATCTAGTGACAGCCCATCATAGGCTAGCTGGGTGATCTTGCAACTTGTATCATGCCGGAGTTTGATTTTCACCATAGGGTTTCATTGATCGCTTACTCGGCAACTTGTATCAAGCAGGATTTCTATTTTCCCCTTAGCGCTTCATTGATCGTGTACTCTTGAGTGTAGCTCGGGCTGAGAATGACACAGCCATGGGAAAGTTGACAGTTAAGCCTATCTAGTGACAGCCCATCATAGGCTAGCTGGGTGATCTTGCAACTTGTACCATGTCGGAGTTTGATTTTCCCCATAAGGTTTCATTGATCGTGTACTCTTGAGTGCAGCTCGGGCTGAGAAGGTCGCAGCCATGGGAAAGTTGACAGTTAAGCCTATCTAGTGACAGCCCATCATAGGCTAGCTGGGTGATCTTGCAACTTGTACCATGTCGGAGTTTGATTTTCCCCATAGGGTTTCATTGATCGTGTACTCTTGAGTATAGCTCGGGCTGAGAAGGTCGCAGCCATGGGAAAGTTGACAGTTAAGCCTATCTAGTGACAGCCCATCATAGGCTAGCTGGGTGATCTTGCAACTTGTATCATGCCGGAGTTTGATTTTCACCATAGGGTTTCATTGATCGCTTACTCGGCAACTTGTATCAAGCAGGATTTCTATTTTCCCCTTAGCGCTTCATTGATCGTGTACTCATGAGTGTAGCTCGGGCTGAGAATGACACAGCCATGGGAAAGTTGACAGTTAAGCCTATCTAGTGACAGCCCATCATAGGCTAGCTGGGTGATCTTGCAACTTGTACCATGTCGGAGTTTGATTTTCCCCATAGGGTTTCATTGATCGTGTACTCTTGAGTGCAGCTCGGGCTGAGAAGGTCGCAGCCATGGGAAAGTTGACAGTTAAGCCTATCTAGTGACAGCCCATCATAGACTAGCTGGGTGATCTTGCAACTTGTACCATGTCGGAGTTTGATTTTCCCCATAGGGTTTCATTGATCGTGTACTCTTGAGTATAGCTCGGGCTGAGAAGGTCGCAGCCATGGGAAAGTTGACAGTTAAGCCTATCTAGTGACAGCCCATCATAGGCTAGCTGGGTGATCTTGCAACTTGTATCATGCCGGAGTTTGATTTTCACCATAGGGTTTCATTGATCGCTTACTCGGCAACTTGTATCAAGCAGGATTTCTATTTTCCCCTTAGCGTTTCATTGATCGTGTACTCATGAGTGTAACTCGGGCTGAGAATGACACAGCCATGGGAAAGTTGACAGTTAAGCCTATCTAGTGACAGCCCATCATAGGCTAGCTGGGTGATCTTGCAACTTGTACCATGTCGGAGTTTGATTTTCCCCATAGGGTTTCATTGATCGTGTACTCTTGAGTATAGCTCGGGCTGAGAAGGTCGCAGCCATGGGAAAGTTGACAGTTAAGCCTATCTAGTGACAGCCCATCATAGGCTAGCTGGGTGATCTTGCAACTTGTATCATGCCGGAGTTTGATTTTCACCATAGGGTTTCATTGATCGCTTACTCGGCAACTTGTATCAAGCAGGATTTCTATTTTCCCCTTAGCGCTTCATTGATCGTGTACTCATGAGTGTAGCTCGGGCTGAGAATGACACAGCCATGGGAAAGTTGACAGTTAAGCCTATCTAGTGACAGCCCATCATAGGCTAGCTGGGTGATCTTGCAACTTGTACCATGTCGGAGTTTGATTTTCCCCATAGGGTTTCATTGATCGTGTACTCTTGAGTGCAGCTCGGGCTGAGAAGGTCGCAGCCATGGGAAAGTTGACAGTTAAGCCTATCTAGTGACAGCCCATCATAGGCTAGCTGGGTGATCTTGCAACTTGTACCATGTCGGAGTTTGATTTTCCCCATAGGGTTTCATTGATCGTGTAGTCTTGAGTATAGCTCGGGCTGAGAAGGTCGCAGCCATGGGAAAGTTGACAGTTAAGCCTATCTAGTGACAGCCCATCATAGGCTAGCTGGGTGATCTTGCAACTTGTATCATGCCGGAGTTTGATTTTCACCATAGGGTTTCATTGATCGCTTACTCGGCAACTTGTATCAAGCAGGATTTCTATTTTCCCCTTAGCGCTTCATTTATCGTGTACTATTGAGTGTAGCTCGGGCTGAGAATGACACAGCCATGGGAAAGTTGACGGTTAAGCCTATCTAGTGACAGCCCATCATAGGCTAGCTGGGTGATCTTGCAACATGTACCATGTCGGAGTTTGATTTTCCCCATAGGGTTTCATTGATCGTGAACTCTTGAGTGCAGCTCGGGCTGAGAAGGTCGCAGCCATGGGAAAGTTGACAGTTAAGCCTATCTAGTGACAGCCCATCATAGGCTAGCTGGGTGATCTTGCAACTTGTACCATGTCGGAGTTTGATTTTCCCCATAGGGTTTCATTGATCGTGTTCTCTTGAGTATAGCTCGGGCTGAGAAGGTCGCAGCCATGGGAAAGTTGACAGTTAAGCCTATCTAGTGACAGCCCATCATAGGCTAGCTGGGTGATCTTGCAACTTGTATCATGCCGGAGTTTGATTTTCACCATAGGGTTTCATTGATCGCTTACTCGGCAACTTGTATCAAGCAGGATTCTATTTTCCCCTTAGCGCTTCATTGATCGTGTACTCTTGAGTGTAGCTCGGGCTGAGAATGACACAGCCATGGGAAAGTTGACAGTTAAGCCTATCTAGTGACAGCCCATCATAGGCTAGCTGGGTGATCTTGCAACTTGTACCATGTCGGAGTTTGATTTTCCCCATAGGGTTTCATTGATCGTGTACTCTTGAGTATAGCTCGGGCTGAGAAGGTCGCAGCCATGGGAAAGTTGACAGTTAAGCCTATCTAGTGACAGCCCATCATAGGCTAGCTGGGTGATCTTGCAACTTGTATCATGCCGGAGTTTGATTTTCCCCATAGGGTTTCATTGATCGCTAACTCGGCAACTTGTATCAAGCAGGATTTCTATTTTCCCTTTAGCGCTTCATTTTATCGTGTACTCTTGAGTGTAGCTCGGGCTGAGAATGACACAGCCATGGGAAAGTTGACAGTTAAGCCTATCTAGTGACAGCCCATCATAGGCTAGCTGGGTGATCTTGCAACTTGTACCATGTCGGAGTTTGATTTTCCCCATAGGGTTTCATTGATCGTGTACTCTTGAGTGCAGCTCGGGCTGAGAAGGTCGCAGCCATGGGAAAGTTGACAGTTAAGCCTATCTAGTGACAGCCCATCATAGGTTAGCTGGGTGATCTTGCAACTTTTATCATGCCGGAGTTTGATTTTCCCCATAGGGTTTCATTGATCGCTAACTCGGCAACTTGTATCTAGCAGGATTTCTATTTTCCCCTTAGCGCTTCATTGATCGTGTACTCTTGAGTGTAGCTTGGGCTGAGAACGACGCAGCCATGGGAAAGTTGACAGTTAAGCCTATCTAGTGACAGCCCATCATAGGCTAGCTGGGTGATCTTGCAACTTGTACCATGTCGGAGTTTGATTTTCCCCATAGGGTTTCATTGATCGTGTACTCTTGAGTGCAGCTCGGGCTGAGAAGGGCGCAGCCATGGGAAAGTTGACAGTTAAGCCTATCTAGTGACAGCCCATCATAGGCTAGCTGGGTGATCTTGCAACTTGTATCATGCCGGAGTTTGATTTTCACCATAGGGTTTCATTGATCGCTTACTCGGCAACTTGTATCAAGCAGGATTTCTATTTTCCCCTTAGCGCTTCATTGATCGTGTACTCATGAGTGTAGCTCGGGCTGAGAATGACACAGCCATGGGAAAGTTGACAGTTAAGCCTATCTAGTGACAGCCCATCATAGGCTAGCTGGGTGATCTTGCAACTTGTACCATGTCGGAGTTTGATTTTCCCCATAGGGTTTCATTGATCGTGTACTCTTGAGTGCAGCTCGGGCTGAGAAGGTCGCAGCCATGGGAAAGTTGACAGTTAAGCCTATCTAGTGACAGCCCATCATAGGCTAGCTGGGTGATCTTGCAACTTGTACCATGTCGGAGTTTGATTTTCCCCATAGGGTTTCATTGATCGTGTACTCTTGATTATAGCTCGGGCTGAGAAGGTCGCAGCCATGGGAAAGTTGACAGTTAAGCCTATCTAGTGACAGCCCATCATAGGCTAGCTGGGTGATCTTGCAACTTGTATCATGCCGGAGTTTGATTTTCACCATAGGGTTTCATTGATCGCTTACTCGGCAACTTGTATCAAGCAGGATTTCTATTTTCCCCTTAGCGCTTCATTGATCGTGTACTCATGAGTGTAGCTCGGGCTGAGAATGACACAGCCATGGGAAAGTTGACAGTTAAGCCTATCTAGTGACAGCCCATCATAGGCTAGCTGGGTGATCTTGCAACTTGTACCATGTCGGAGTTTGATTTTCCCCATAGGGTTTCATTGATCGTGTACTCTTGAGTGCAGCTCGGGCTGAGAAGGTCGCAGCCATGGGAAAGTTGACAGTTAAGCCTATCTAGTGACAGCCCATCATAGGTTAGCTGGGTGATCTTGCAACTTTTATCATGCCGGAGTTTGATTTTCCCCATAGGGTTTCATTGATCGCTAACTCGGCAACTTGTATCTAGCAGGATTTCTATTTTCCCCTTAGCGCTTCATTGATCGTGTACTCTTGAGTGTAGCTTGGGCTGAGAACGACGCAGCCATGGGAAAGTTGACAGTTAAGCCTATCTAGTGACAGCCCATCATAGGCTAGCTGGGTGATCTTGCAACTTGTACCATGTCGGAGTTTGATTTTCCCCATAGGGTTTCATTGATCGTGTACTCTTGAGTGCAGCTCGGGCTGAGAAGGTCGCAGCCATGGGAAAGTTGACAGTTAAGCCTATCTAGTGACAGCCCATCATAGGCTAGCTGGGTGATCTTGCAACTTGTATCATGCCGGAGTTTGATTTTCCCCATAGGGTTTCATTGATCGCTTACTCGGCAACTTGTATCAAGCAGGATTTCTATTTTCCCCTTAGCGCTTCATTGATCGTGTACTCTTGAGTGTAGCTCGGGCTGAGAATGACACAGCCATGGGAAAGTTGACAGTTAAGCCTATCTAGTGACAGCCCATCATAGGCTAGCTGGGTGATCTTGCAACTTGTACCATGTCGGAGTTTGATTTTCCCCATAGGGTTTCATTGATCGTGTACTCTTGAGTGCAGCTCGGGCTGAGAAGGTCGCAGCCATGGGAAAGTTGACAGTTAAGCCTATCTAGTGACAGCCCATCATAGGCTAGCTGGGTGATCTTGCAACTTGTACCATGTCGGAGTTTGATTTTCCCCATAGGGTTTCATTGATCGTGTACTCTTGAGTATAGCTCGGGCTGAGAAGGTCGCAGCCATGGGAAAGTTGACAGTTAAGCCTATCTAGTGACAGCCCATCATAGGCTAGCTGGGTGATCTTGCAACTTGTATCATGCCGGAGTTTGATTTTCACCATAGGGTTTCATTGATCGCTTACTCGGCAACTTGTATCAAGCAGGATTTCTATTTTCCCCTTAGCGCTTCATTGATCGTGTACTCATGAGTGTAGCTCGGGCTGAGAATGACACAGCCATGGGAAAGTTGACAGTTAAGCCTATCTAGTGACAGCCCATCATAGGCTAGCTGGGTGATCTTGCAACTTGTACCATGTCGGAGTTTGATTTTCCCCATAGGGTTTCATTGATCGTGTACTCTTGAGTGCAGCTCGGGCTGAGAAGGTCGCAGCCATGGGAAAGTTGACAGTTAAGCCTATCTAGTGACAGCCCATCATAGGCTAGCTGGGTGATCTTGCAACTTGTACCATGTCGGAGTTTGATTTTCCCCATAGGGTTTCATTGATCGTGTACTCTTGAGTATAGCTCGGGCTGAGAAGGTCGCAGCCATGGGAAAGTTGACAGTTAAGCCTATCTAGTGACAGCCCATAATAGGCTAGCTGGGTGATCTTGCAACTTGTATCATGCCGGAGTTTGATTTTCACCATAGGGTTTCATTGATCGCTTACTCGGCAACTTGTATCAAGCAGGATTTCTATTTTCCCCTTAGCGCTTCATTGATCGTGTACTCATGAGTGTAGCTTCGGGCTGAGAATGACACAGCCATGGGAAAGTTGACAGTTAAGCCTATCTAGTGACAAGCCCATCATAGGCTAGCTGGGTGATCTTGCAACTTGTACCATGTCGGAGTTTGATTTTCCCCATAGGGTTTCATTGATCGTGTACTCTTGAGTATAGCTCGGGCTGAGAAGGTCGCAGCCATGGGAAAGTTGACAGTTAAGCCTATCTAGTGACAGCCCATCATAGGCTAGCTGGGTGATCTTGCAACTTGTATCATGCCGGAGTTTGATTTTCACCATAGGGGTTTCATTGATCGCTTACTCGGCAACTTGTATCAAGCAGGATTTCTATTTTCCCCTTAGCGCTTCATTGATCGTGTACTCATGAGTGTAGCTCGGGCTGAGAATGACACAGCCATGGGAAAGTTGACAGTTAAGCCTATCTAGTGACAGCCCATCATAGGCTAGCTGGGTGATCTTGCAACTTGTACCATGTCGGAGTTTGATTTTCCCCATAGGGTTTCTTCACTTGAAGATCGTGTACTCTTGAGTGCAGCTCGGGCTGAGAAGGTCGCAGCCATGGGAAAGTTGACAGTTAAGCCTATCTAGTGACAGCCCATCATAGGCTAGCTGGGTGATCTTGCAACTTGTACCATGTCGGAGTTTGATTTTCCCCATAGGGTTTCATTGATCGTGTAGTCTTGAGTATAGCTCGGGCTGAGAAGGTCGCAGCCATGGGAAAGTTGACAGTTAAGCCTATCTAGTGACAGCCCCATCATAGGCTAGCTGGGTGATCTTGCAACTTGTATCATGCCGGAGTTTGATTTTCACCATAGGGTTTCATTGATCGCTTACTCGGCAACTTGTATCAAGCAGGATTTCTATTTTCCCCTTAGCGCTTCATTGATCGTGTACTCTTGAGTGTAGCTCGGGCTGAGAATGACACAGCCATGGGAAAGTTGACAGTTAAGCCTATCTAGTGACAGCCCATCATAGGCTAGCTGGGTGATCTTGCAACTTGTACCATGTCGGAGTTTGATTTTCCCCATAGGGTTTTCATTGGTCGTGTACTCTTGAGTGCAGCTCGGGCTGAGAAGGTCGCAGCCATGGGAAAGTTGACAGTTAAGCCTATCTAGTGACAGCCCATCATAGGCTAGCTGGGTGATCTTGCAACTTGTACCATGTCGGAGTTTGATTTTCCCCATAGGGTTTCATTGATCGTGTACTCTTGAGTGCAGTTTGGGCTGAGAAGGTCGCAGCCATGGGAAAGTTGACAGTTAAGCCTATCTAGTGACAGCCCATCATAGGCTAGCTGGGTGATCTTGCAACTTGTACCATGTCGGAGTTTGATTTTCCCCATAGGGTTTCATTGATCGTGTACTCTTGAGTATAGCTCGGGCTGAGAAGGTCGCAGCCATGGGAAAGTTGACAGTTAAGCCTATCTAGTGACAGCCCATCATAGGCTAGCTGGGTGATCTTGCAACTTGTATCATGCCGGAGTTTGATTTTCACCATAGGGTTTCATTGATCGCTTACTCGGCAACTTGTATCAAGCAGGATTTCTATTTTCCCCTTAGCGCTTCATTGATCGTGTACTCATGAGTGTAGCTCGGGCTGAGAATGACACAGCCATCGGAAAGTTGACAGTTAAGCCTATCTAGTGACAGCCCATCATAGGCTAGCTGGGTGATCTTGCAACTTGTACCATGTCGGAGTTTGATTTTCCCCATAGGGTTTCATTGATCGTGTACTCTTGAGTGCAGCTCGGGCTGAGAAGGTCGCAGCCATGGGAAAGTTGACAGTTAAGCCTATCTAGTGACAGCCCATCATAGGCTAGCTGGGTGATCTTGCAACTTGTACCATGTCGGAGTTTGATTTTCCCCATAGGGTTTCATTGATCGTGTACTCTTGAGTATAGCTCGGGCTGAGAAGGTCGCAGCCATGGGAAAGTTGACAGTTAAGCCTATCTAGTGACAGCCCATCATAGGCTAGCTGGGTGATCTTGCAACTTGTATCATGCCGGAGTTTGATTTTCCCCATAGGGTTTCATTGATCGCTTACTCGGCAACTTGTATCAAGCAGGATTTCTATTTTCCCCTTAGCGCTTCATTGATCGTGTACTCTTGAGTGTAGCTCGGGCTGAGAATGACACAGCCATGGGAAAGTTGACAGTTAAGCCTATCTAGTGACAGCCCATCATAGGCTAGCTGGGTGATCTTGCAACTTGTACCATGTCGGAGTTTGATTTTCCCCATAGGGTTTCATTGATCGTGTACTCTTGAGTGCAGCTCGGGCTGAGAAGGTCGCAGCCATGGGAAAGTTGACAGTTAAGCCTATCTAGTGACAGCCCATCATAGGCTAGCTGGGTGATCTTGCAACTTGTACCATGTCGGAGTTTGATTTTCCCCATAGGGTTTCATTGATCGTGTACTCTTGAGTATAGCTCGGGCTGAGAAGGTCGCAGCCATGGGAAAGTTGACAGTTAAGCCTATCTAGTGACAGCCCATCATAGGCTAGCTGGGTGATCTTGCAACTTGTATCATGCCGGAGTTTGATTTTCACCATAGGGTTTCATTGATCGCTTACTCGGCAACTTGTATCAAGCAGGATTTCTATTTTCCCCTTAGCGCTTCATTGATCGTGTACTCTTGAGTGTAGCTCGGGCTGAGAATGACACAGCCATGGGAAAGTTGACAGTTAAGCCTATCTAGTGACAGCCCATCATAGGCTAGCTGGGTGATCTTGCAACTTGTACCATGTCGGAGTTTGATTTTCCCCATAGGGTTTCATTGATCGTGTACTCTTGAGTGCAGCTCGGGCTGAGAAGGTCGCAGCCATGGGAAAGTTGACAGTTAAGCCTATCTAGTGACAGCCCATCATAGGCTAGCTGGGTGATCTTGCAACTTGTACCATGTCGGAGTTTGATTTTCCCCATAGGGTTTCATTGATCGTGTACTCTTGAGTATAGCTCGGGCTGAGAAGGTCGCAGCCATGGGAAAGTTGACAGTTAAGCCTATCTAGTGACAGCCCATCATAGGCTAGCTGGGTGATCTTGCAACTTGTATCATGCCGGAGTTTGATTTTCACCATAGGGTTTCATTGATCGCTTACTCGGCAACTTGTATCAAGCAGGATTTCTATTTTCCCCTTAGCGCTTCATTGATCGTGTACTCATGAGTGTAGCTCGGGCTGAGAATGACACAGCCATGGGAAAGTTGACAGTTAAGCCTATCTAGTGACAGCCCATCATAGGCTAGCTGGGTGATCTTGCAACTTGTACCATGTCGGAGTTTGATTTTCCCCATAGGGTTTCATTGGTCGTGTACTCTTGAGTGCAGCTCGGGCTGAGAAGGTCGCAGCCATGGGAAAGTTGACAGTTAAGCCTATCTAGTGACAGCCCATCATAGGCTAGCTGGGTGATCTTGCAACTTGTACCATGTCGGAGTTTGATTTTCCCCATAGGGTTTCATTGATCGTGTACTCTTGAGTGCAGTTTGGGCTGAGAAGGTCGCAGCCATGGGAAAGTTGACAGTTAAGCCTATCTAGTGACAGCCCATCATAGGCTAGCTGGGTGATCTTGCAACTTGTACCATGTCGGAGTTTGATTTTCCCCATAGGGTTTCATTGATCGTGTACTCTTGAGTATAGCTCGGGCTGAGAAGGTCGCAGCCATGGGAAAGTTGACAGTTAAGCCTATCTAGTGACAGCCCATCATAGGCTAGCTGGGTGATCTTGCAACTTGTATCATGCCGGAGTTTGATTTTCACCATAGGGTTTCATTGATCGCTTACTCGGCAACTTGTATCAAGCAGGATTTCTATTTTCCCCTTAGCGCTTCATTGATCGTGTACTCATGAGTGTAGCTCGGGCTGAGAATGACACAGCCATCGGAAAGTTGACAGTTAAGCCTATCTAGTGACAGCCCATCATAGGCTAGCTGGGTGATCTTGCAACTTGTACCATGTCGGAGTTTGATTTTCCCCATAGGGTTTCATTGATCGTGTACTCTTGAGTGCAGCTCGGGCTGAGAAGGTCGCAGCCATGGGAAAGTTGACAGTTAAGCCTATCTAGTGACAGCCCATCATAGGCTAGCTGGGTGATCTTGCAACTTGTACCATGTCGGAGTTTGATTTTCCCCATAGGGTTTCATTGATCGTGTACTCTTGAGTATAGCTCGGGCTGAGAAGGTCGCAGCCATGGGAAAGTTGACAGTTAAGCCTATCTAGTGACAGCCCATCATAGGCTAGCTGGGTGATCTTGCAACTTGTATCATGCCGGAGTTTGATTTTCACCATAGGGTTTCATTGATCGCTTACTCGGCAACTTGTATCAAGCAGGATTTCTATTTTCCCCTTAGCGCTTCATTGATCGTGTACTCATGAGTGTAGCTCGGGCTGAGAATGACACAGCCATGGGAAAGTTGACAGTTAAGCCTATCTAGTGACAGCCCATCATAGGCTAGCTGGGTGATCTTGCAACTTGTACCATGTCGGAGTTTGATTTTCCCCATAGGGTTTCATTGATCGTGTACTCTTGAGTGCAGCTCGGGCTGAGAAGGTCGCAGCCATGGGAAAGTTGACAGTTAAGCCTATCTAGTGACAGCCCATCATAGGCTAGCTGGGTGATCTTGCAATTTGTACCATGTCGGAGTTTGATTTTCCCTATAGGGTTTCATTGATCGTGTACTCTTGAGTATAGCTCGGGCTGAGAAGGTCGCAGCCATGGGAAAGTTGACAGTTAAGCCTATCTAGTGACAGCCCATCATAGGCTAGCTGGGTGATCTTGCAACTTGTATCATGCCGGAGTTTGATTTTCACCATAGGGTTTCATTGATCGCTTACTCGGCAACTTGTATCAAGCAGGATTTCTATTTTCCCCTTAGCGCTTCATTGATCGTGTACTCTTGAGTGTAGCTCGGGCTGAGAATGACACAGCCATGGGAAAGTTGACAGTTAAGCCTATCTAGTGACAGCCCATCATAGGCTAGCTGGGTGATCTTGCAACTTGTACCATGTCGGAGTTTGATTTTCCCCATAGGGTTTCATTGATCGTGTACTCTTGAGTGCAGCTCGGGCTGAGAAGGTCGCAGCCATGGGAAAGTTGACAGTTAAGCCTATCTAGTGACAGCCCATCATAGGCTAGCTGGGTGATCTTGCAACTTGTACCATGTCGGAGTTTGATTTTCCCCATAGGGTTTCATTGATCGTGTACTCTTGAGTATAGCTCGGGCTGAGAAGGTCGCAGCCATGGGAAAGTTGACAGTTAAGCCTATCTAGTGACAGCCCATCATAGGCTAGCTGGGTGATCTTGCAACTTGTATCATGCCGGAGTTTGATTTTCACCATAGGGTTTCATTGATCGCTTACTCGGCAACTTGTATCAAGCAGGATTTCTATTTTCCCCTTAGCGCTTCATTGATCGTGTACTCATGAGTGTAGCTCGGGCTGAGAATGACACAGCCATGGGAAAGTTGACAGTTAAGCCTATCTAGTGACAGCCCATCATAGGCTAGCTGGGTGATCTTGCAACTTGTATCATGCCGGAGTTTGATTTTCACCATAGGGTTTCATTGATCGCTTACTCGGCAACTTGTATCAAGCAGGATTTCTATTTTCCCCTTAGCGCTTCATTGATCGTGTACTCATGAGTGTAGCTCGGGCTGAGAATGACACAGCCATGGGAAAGTTGACAGTTAAGCCTATCTAGTGACAGCCCATCATAGGCTAGCTGGGTGATCTTGCAACTTGTACCATGTCGGAGTTTGATTTTCCCCATAGGGTTTCATTGATCGTGTACTCTTGAGTGCAGCTCGGGCTGAGAAGGTCGCAGCCATGGGAAAGTTGACAGTTAAGCCTATCTAGTGACAGCCCATCATAGGCTAGCTGGGTGATCTTGCAACTTGTACCATGTCGGAGTTTGATTTTCCCCATAGGGTTTCATTGATCGTGTACTCTTGAGTATAGCTCGGGCTGAGAAGGTCGCAGCCATGGGAAAGTTGACAGTTAAGCCTATCTAGTGACAGCCCATCATAGGCTAGCTGGGTGATCTTGCAACTTGTATCATGCCGGAGTTTGATTTTCACCATAGGGTTTCATTGATCGCTTACTCGGCAACTTGTATCAAGCAGGATTTCTATTTTCCCCTTAGCGCTTCATTGATCGTGTACTCATGAGTGTAGCTCGGGCTGAGAATGACACAGCCATGGGAAAGTTGACAGTTAAGCCTATCTAGTGACAGCCCATCATAGGCTAGCTGGGTGATCTTGCAACTTGTACCATGTCGGAGTTTGATTTTCCCCATAGGGTTTCATTGATCGTGTACTCTTGAGTGCAGCTCGGGCTGAGAAGGTCGCAGCCATGGGAAAGTTGACAGTTAAGCCTATCTAGTGACAGCCCATCATAGGCTAGCTGGGTGATCTTGCAACTTGTACCATGTCGGAGTTTGATTTTCCCCATAGGGTTTCATTGATCGTGTACTCTTGAGTATAGCTCGGGCTGAGAAGGTCGCAGCCATGGGAAAGTTGACAGTTAAGCCTATCTAGTGACAGCCCATAATAGGCTAGCTGGGTGATCTTGCAACTTGTATTGATTTTCACCATAGGGTTTCATTGATCGCTTACTCGGCAACTTGTATCAAGCAGGATTTCTATTTTCCCCTTAGCGCTTCATTGATCGTGTACTCATGAGTGTAGCTCGGGCTGAGAATGACACAGCCATGGGAAAGTTGACAGTTAAGCCTATCTAGTGACAGCCCATCATAGGCTAGCTGGGTGATCTTGCAACTTGTACCATGTCGGAGTTTGATTTTCCCCATAGGGTTTCATTGATCGTGTACTCTTGAGTATAGCTCGGGCTGAGAAGGTCGCAGCCATGGGAAAGTTGACAGTTAAGCCTATCTAGTGACAGCCCATCATAGGCTAGCTGGGTGATCTTGCAACTTGTATCATGCCGGAGTTTGATTTTCACCATAGGGTTTCATTGATCGCTTACTCGGCAACTTGTATCAAGCAGGATTTCTATTTTCCCCTTAGCGCTTCATTGATCGTGTACTCATGAGTGTAGCTCGGGCTGAGAATGACACAGCCATGGGAAAGTTGACAGTTAAGCCTATCTAGTGACAGCCCATCATAGGCTAGCTGGGTGATCTTGCAACTTGTACCATGTCGGAGTTTGATTTTCCCCATAGGGTTTCATTGATCGTGTACTCTTGAGTGCAGCTCGGGCTGAGAAGGTCGCAGCCATGGGAAAGTTGACAGTTAAGCCTATCTAGTGACAGCCCATCATAGGCTAGCTGGGTGATCTTGCAACTTGTACCATGTCGGAGTTTGATTTTCCCCATAGGGTTTCATTGATCGTGTACTCTTGAGTGCAGCTCGGGCTGAGAAGGTCGCAGCCATGGGAAAGTTGACAGTTAAGCCTATCTAGTGACAGCCCATCATAGGCTAGCTGGGTGATCTTGCAACTTGTACCATGTCGGAGTTTGATTTTCCCCATAGGGTTTCATTGATCGTGTACTCTTGAGTATAGCTCGGGCTGAGAAGGTCGCAGCCATGGGAAAGTTGACAGTTAAGCCTATCTAGTGACAGCCCATCATAGGCTAGCTGGGTGATCTTGCAACTTGTATCATGCCGGAGTTTGATTTTCACCATAGGGTTTCATTGATCGCTTACTCGGCAACTTGTATCAAGCAGGATTTCTATTTTCCCCTTAGCGCTTCATTGATCGTGTACTCATGAGTGTAGCTCGGGCTGAGAATGACACAGCCATGGGAAAGTTGACAGTTAAGCCTATCTAGTGACAGCCCATCATAGGCTAGCTGGGTGATCTTGCAACTTGTACCATGTCGGAGTTTGATTTTCCCCATAGGGTTTCATTGATCGTGTACTCTTGAGTGCAGCTCGGGCTGAGAAGGTCGCAGCCATGGGAAAGTTGACAGTTAAGCCTATCTAGTGACAGCCCATCATAGGCTAGCTGGGTGATCTTGCAACTTGTACCATGTCGGAGTTTGATTTTCCCCATAGGGTTTCATTGATCGTGTACTCTTGAGTATAGCTCGGGCTGAGAAGGTCGCAGCCATGGGAAAGTTGACAGTTAAGCCTATCTAGTGACAGCCCATAATAGGCTAGCTGGGTGATCTTGCAACTTGTATCATGCCGGAGTTTGATTTTCACCATAGGGTTTCATTGATCGCTTACTCGGCAACTTGTATCAAGCAGGATTTCTATTTTCCCCTTAGCGCTTCATTGATCGTGTACTCATGAGTGTAGCTCGGGCTGAGAATGACACAGCCATGGGAAAGTTGACAGTTAAGCCTATCTAGTGACAGCCCATCATAGGCTAGCTGGGTGATCTTGCAACTTGTACCATGTCGGAGTTTGATTTTCCCCATAGGGTTTCATTGATCGTGTACTCTTGAGTATAGCTCGGGCTGAGAAGGTCGCAGCCATGGGAAAGTTGACAGTTAAGCCTATCTAGTGACAGCCCATCATAGGCTAGCTGGGTGATCTTGCAACTTGTATCATGCCGGAGTTTGATTTTCACCATAGGGTTTCATTGATCGCTTACTCGGCAACTTGTATCAAGCAGGATTTCTATTTTCCCCTTAGCGCTTCATTGATCGTGTACTCATGAGTGTAGCTCGGGCTGAGAATGACACAGCCATGGGAAAGTTGACAGTTAAGCCTATCTAGTGACAGCCCATCATAGGCTAGCTGGGTGATCTTGCAACTTGTACCATGTCGGAGTTTGATTTTCCCCATAGGGTTTCATTGATCGTGTACTCTTGAGTGCAGCTCGGGCTGAGAAGGTCGCAGCCATGGGAAAGTTGACAGTTAAGCCTATCTAGTGACAGCCCATCATAGGCTAGCTGGGTGATCTTGCAACTTGTACCATGTCGGAGTTTGATTTTCCCCATAGGGTTTCATTGATCGTGTACTCTTGAGTGCAGCTCGGGCTGAGAAGGTCGCAGCCATGGGAAAGTTGACAGTTAAGCCTATCTAGTGACAGCCCATCATAGGCTAGCTGGGTGATCTTGCAACTTGTACCATGTCGGAGTTTGATTTTCCCCATAGGGTTTCATTGATCGTGTACTCTTGAGTATAGCTCGGGCTGAGAAGGTCGCAGCCATGGGAAAGTTGACAGTTAAGCCTATCTAGTGACAGCCCATCATAGGCTAGCTGGGTGATCTTGCAACTTGTATCATGCCGGAGTTTGATTTTCACCATAGGGTTTCATTGATCGCTTACTCGGCAACTTGTATCAAGCAGGATTTCTATTTTCCCCTTAGCGCTTCATTGATCGTGTACTCATGAGTGTAGCTCGGGCTGAGAATGACACAGCCATGGGAAAGTTGACAGTTAAGCCTATCTAGTGACAGCCCATCATAGGCTAGCTGGGTGATCTTGCAACTTGTACCATGTCGGAGTTTGATTTTCCCCATAGGGTTTCATTGGTCGTGTACTCTTGAGTGCAGCTCGGGCTGAGAAGGTCGCAGCCATGGGAAAGTTGACAGTTAAGCCTATCTAGTGACAGCCCATCATAGGCTAGCTGGGTGATCTTGCAACTTGTACCATGTCGGAGTTTGATTTTCCCCATAGGGTTTCATTGATCGTGTACTCTTGAGTGCAGTTTGGGCTGAGAAGGTCGCAGCCATGGGAAAGTTGACAGTTAAGCCTATCTAGTGACAGCCCATCATAGGCTAGCTGGGTGATCTTGCAACTTGTACCATGTCGGAGTTTGATTTTCCCCATAGGGTTTCATTGATCGTGTACTCTTGAGTATAGCTCGGGCTGAGAAGGTCGCAGCCATGGGAAAGTTGACAGTTAAGCCTATCTAGTGACAGCCCATCATAGGCTAGCTGGGTGATCTTGCAACTTGTATCATGCCGGAGTTTGATTTTCCCCATAGGGTTTCATTGATCGCTTACTCGGCAACTTGTATCAAGCAGGATTTCTATTTTCCCCTTAGCGCTTCATTGATCGTGTACTCTTGAGTGTAGCTCGGGCTGAGAATGACACAGCCATGGGAAAGTTGACAGTTAAGCCTATCTAGTGACAGCCCATCATAGGCTAGCTGGGTGATCTTGCAACTTGTACCATGTCGGAGTTTGATTTTCCCCATAGGGTTTCATTGATCGTGTACTCTTGAGTGCAGCTCGGGCTGAGAAGGTCGCAGCCATGGGAAAGTTGACAGTTAAGCCTATCTAGTGACAGCCCATCATAGGCTAGCTGGGTGATCTTGCAACTTGTACCATGTCGGAGTTTGATTTTCCCCATAGGGTTTCATTGATCGTGTACTCTTGAGTATAGCTCGGGCTGAGAAGGTCGCAGCCATGGGAAAGTTGACAGTTAAGCCTATCTAGTGACAGCCCATCATAGGCTAGCTGGGTGATCTTGCAACTTGTATCATGCCGGAGTTTGATTTTCACCATAGGGTTTCATTGATCGCTTACTCGGCAACTTGTATCAAGCAGGATTTCTATTTTCCCCTTAGCGCTTCATTGATCGTGTACTCATGAGTGTAGCTCGGGCTGAGAATGACACAGCCATGGGAAAGTTGACAGTTAAGCCTATCTAGTGACAGCCCATCATAGGCTAGCTGGGTGATCTTGCAACTTGTACCATGTCGGAGTTTGATTTTCCCCATAGGGTTTCATTGATCGTGTACTCTTGAGTGCAGCTCGGGCTGAGAAGGTCGCAGCCATGGGAAAGTTGACAGTTAAGCCTATCTAGTGACAGCCCATCATAGGCTAGCTGGGTGATCTTGCAACTTGTACCATGTCGGAGTTTGATTTTCCCCATAGGGTTTCATTGATCGTGTACTCTTGAGTATAGCTCGGGCTGAGAAGGTCGCAGCCATGGAAAAGTTGACAGTTAAGCCTATCTAGTGACAGCCCATCATAGGCTAGCTGGGTGATCTTGCAACTTGTATCATGCCGGAGTTTGATTTTCACCATAGGGTTTCATTGATCGCTTACTCGGCAACTTGTATCAAGCAGGATTTCTATTTTCCCCTTAGCGCTTCATTGATCGTGTACTCATGAGTGTAGCTCGGGCTGAGAATGACACAGCCATGGGAAAGTTGACAGTTAAGCCTATCTAGTGACAGCCCATCATAGGCTAGCTGGGTGATCTTGCAACTTGTACCATGTCGGAGTTTGATTTTCCCCATAGGGTTTCATTGATCGTGTACTCTTGAGTATAGCTCGGGCTGAGAAGGTCGCAGCCATGGGAAAGTTGACAGTTAAGCCTATCTAGTGACAGCCCATCATAGGCTAGCTGGGTGATCTTGCAACTTGTATCATGCCGGAGTTTGATTTTCACCATAGGGTTTCATTGATCGCTTACTCGGCAACTTGTATCAAGCAGGATTTCTATTTTCCCCTTAGCGCTTCATTGATCGTGTACTCATGAGTGTAGCTCGGGCTGAGAATGACACAGCCATGGGAAAGTTGACAGTTAAGCCTATCTAGTGACAGCCCATCATAGGCTAGCTGGGTGATCTTGCAACTTGTACCATGTCGGAGTTTGATTTTCCCCATAGGGTTTCATTGATCGTGTACTCTTGAGTGCAGCTCGGGCTGAGAAGGTCGCAGCCATGGGAAAGTTGACAGTTAAGCCTATCTAGTGACAGCCCATCATAGGCTAGCTGGGTGATCTTGCAACTTGTACCATGTCGGAGTTTGATTTTCCCCATAGGGTTTCATTGATCGTGTAGTCTTGAGTATAGCTCGGGCTGAGAAGGTCGCAGCCATGGGAAAGTTGACAGTTAAGCCTATCTAGTGACAGCCCATCATAGGCTAGCTGGGTGATCTTGCAACTTGTATCATGCCGGAGTTTGATTTTCACCATAGGGTTTCATTGATCGCTTACTCGGCAACTTGTATCAAGCAGGATTTCTATTTTCCCCTTAGCGCTTCATTGATCGTGTACTCATGAGTGTAGCTCGGGCTGAGAATGACACAGCCATGGGAAAGTTGACAGTTAAGCCTATCTAGTGACAGCCCATCATAGGCTAGCTGGGTGATCTTGCAACTTGTACCATGTCGGAGTTTGATTTTCCCCATAGGGTTTCATTGATCGTGTACTCTTGAGTGCAGCTCGGGCTGAGAAGGTCGCAGCCATGGGAAAGTTGACAGTTAAGCCTATCTAGTGACAGCCCATCATAGGTTAGCTGGGTGATCTTGCAACTTTTATCATGCCGGAGTTTGATTTTCCCCATAGGGTTTCATTGATCGCTAACTCGGCAACTTGTATCTAGCAGGATTTCTATTTTCCCCTTAGCGCTTCATTGATCGTGTACTCTTGAGTGTAGCTTGGGCTGAGAACGACGCAGCCATGGGAAAGTTGACAGTTAAGCCTATCTAGTGACAGCCCATCATAGGCTAGCTGGGTGATCTTGCAACTTGTACCATGTCGGAGTTTGATTTTCCCCATAGGGTTTCATTGATCGTGTACTCTTGAGTGCAGCTCGGGCTGAGAAGGTCGCAGCCATGGGAAAGTTGACAGTTAAGCCTATCTAGTGACAGCCCATCATAGGCTAGCTGGGTGATCTTGCAACTTGTATCATGCCGGAGTTTGATTTTCACCATAGGGTTTCATTGATCGCTTACTCGGCAACTTGTATCAAGCAGGATTTCTATTTTCCCCTTAGCGCTTCATTGATCGTGTACTCATGAGTGTAGCTCGGGCTGAGAATGACACAGCCATCGGAAAGTTGACAGTTAAGCCTATCTAGTGACAGCCCATCATAGGCTAGCTGGGTCATCTTGCAACTTGTACCATGTCGGAGTTTGATTTTCCCCATAGGGTTTCATTGATCGTGTACTCTTGAGTGCAGCTCGGGCTGAGAAGGTCGCAGCCATGGGAAAGTTGACAGTTAAGCCTATCTAGTGACAGCCCATCATAGGCTAGCTGGGTGATCTTGCAACTTGTACCATGTCGGAGTTTGATTTTCCCCATAGGGTTTCATTGATCGTGTACTCTTGATTATAGCTCGGGCTGAGAAGGTCGCAGCCATGGGAAAGTTGACAGTTAAGCCTATCTAGTGACAGCCCATCATAGGCTAGCTGGGTGATCTTGCAACTTGTATCATGCCGGAGTTTGATTTTCACCATAGGGTTTCATTGATCGCTTACTCGGCAACTTGTATCAAGCAGGATTTCTATTTTCCCCTTAGCGCTTCATTGATCGTGTACTCTTGAGTGTAGCTCGGGCTGAGAATGACACAGCCATGGGAAAGTTGACAGTTAAGCCTATCTAGTGACAGCCCATCATAGGCTAGCTGGGTGATCTTGCAACTTGTACCATGTCGGAGTTTGATTTTCCCCATAGGGTTTCATTGATCGTGTACTCTTGAGTGCAGCTCGGGCTGAGAAGGTCGCAGCCATGGGAAAGTTGACAGTTAAGCCTATCTAGTGACAGCCCATCATAGACTAGCTGGGTGATCTTGCAACTTGTACCATGTCGGAGTTTGATTTTCCCCATAGGGTTTCATTGATCGTGTACTCTTGAGTATAGCTCGGGCTGAGAAGGTCGCAGCCATGGGAAAGTTGACAGTTAAGCCTATCTAGTGACAGCCCATCATAGGCTAGCTGGGTGATCTTGCAACTTGTATCATGCCGGAGTTTGATTTTCACCATAGGGTTTCATTGATCGCTTACTCGGCAACTTGTATCAAGCAGGATTTCTATTTTCCCCTTAGCGTTTCATTGATCGTGTACTCATGAGTGTAACTCGGGCTGAGAATGACACAGCCATGGGAAAGTTGACAGTTAAGCCTATCTAGTGACAGCCCATCATAGGCTAGCTGGGTGATCTTGCAACTTGTACCATGTCGGAGTTTGATTTTCCCCATAGGGTTTCATTGATCGTGTACTCTTGAGTATAGCTCGGGCTGAGAAGGTCGCAGCCATGGGAAAGTTGACAGTTAAGCCTATCTAGTGACAGCCCATCATAGGCTAGCTGGGTGATCTTGCAACTTGTATCATGCCGGAGTTTGATTTTCACCATAGGGTTTCATTGATCGCTTACTCGGCAACTTGTATCAAGCAGGATTTCTATTTTCCCCTTAGCGCTTCATTGATCGTGTACTCATGAGTGTAGCTCGGGCTGAGAATGACACAGCCATGGGAAAGTTGACAGTTAAGCCTATCTAGTGACAGCCCATCATAGGCTAGCTGGGTGATCTTGCAACTTGTACCATGTCGGAGTTTGATTTTCCCCATAGGGTTTCATTGATCGTGTACTCTTGAGTGCAGCTCGGGCTGAGAAGGTCGCAGCCATGGGAAAGTTGACAGTTAAGCCTATCTAGTGACAGCCCATCATAGGCTAGCTGGGTGATCTTGCAACTTGTACCATGTCGGAGTTTGATTTTCCCCATAGGGTTTCATTGATCGTGTAGTCTTGAGTATAGCTCGGGCTGAGAAGGTCGCAGCCATGGGAAAGTTGACAGTTAAGCCTATCTAGTGACAGCCCATCATAGGCTAGCTGGGTGATCTTGCAACTTGTATCATGCCGGAGTTTGATTTTCACCATAGGGTTTCATTGATCGCTTACTCGGCAACTTGTATCAAGCAGGATTTCTATTTTCCCCTTAGCGCTTCATTTATCGTGTACTATTGAGTGTAGCTCGGGCTGAGAATGACACAGCCATGGGAAAGTTGACAGTTAAGCCTATCTAGTGACAGCCCATCATAGGCTAGCTGGGTGATCTTGCAACATGTACCATGTCGGAGTTTGATTTTCCCCATAGGGTTTCATTGATCGTGAACTCTTGAGTGCAGCTCGGGCTGAGAAGGTCGCAGCCATGGGAAAGTTGACAGTTAAGCCTATCTAGTGACAGCCCATCGTAGGCTAGCTGGGTGATCTTGCAACTTGTACCATGTCGGAGTTTGATTTTCCCCATAGGGTATCATTGATCGTGTACTCTTGAGTATAGCTCGGGCTGAGAAGGTCGCAGCCATGGGAAAGTTGACAGTTAAGCCTATCTAGTGACAGCCCATCATAGGCTAGCTGGGTGATCTTGCAACTTGTATCATGCCGGAGTTTGATTTTCACCATAGGGTTTCATTGATCGCTTACTCGGCAACTTGTATCAAGCAGGATTCTATTTTCCCCTTAGCGCTTCATTGATCGTGTACTCTTGAGTGTAGCTCGGGCTGAGAATGACACAGCCATGGGAAAGTTGACAGTTAAGCCTATCTAGTGACAGCCCATCATAGGCTAGCTGGGTGATCTTGCAACTTGTACCGTGTCGGAGTTTGATTTTCCCCATAGGGTTTCATTGATCGTGTACTCTTGAGTATAGCTCGGGCTGAGAAGGTCGCAGCCATGGGAAAGTTGACAGTTAAGCCTATCTAGTGACAGCCCATCATAGGCTAGCTGGGTGATCTTGCAACTTGTATCATGCCGGAGTTTGATTTTCACCATAGGGTTTCATTGATCGCTTACTCGGCAACTTGTATCAAGCAGGATTTCTATTTTCCCCTTAGCGCTTCATTGATCGTGTACTCATGAGTGTAGCTCGGGCTGAGAATGACACAGCCATGGGAAAGTTGACAGTTAAGCCTATCTAGTGACAGCCCATCATAGGCTAGCTGGGTGATCTTGCAACTTGTACCATGTCGGAGTTTGATTTTCCCCATAGGGTTTCATTGATCGTGTACTCTTGAGTGCAGCTCGGGCTGAGAAGGTCGCAGCCATGGGAAAGTTGACAGTTAAGCCTATCTAGTGAAAGCCCATCATAGGTTAGCTGGGTGATCTTGCAACTTTTATCATGCCGGAGTTTGATTTTCCCCATAGGGTTTCATTGATCGCTAACTCGGCAACTTGTATCTAGCAGGATTTCTATTTTCCCCTTAGCGCTTCATTGATCGTGTACTATTGAGTGTAGCTCGGGCTGAGAATGACACAGCCATGGGAAAGTTGACAGTTAAGCCTATCTAGTGACAGCCCATCATAGGCTAGCTGGGTGATCTTGCAACATGTACCATGTCGGAGTTTGATTTTCCCCATAGGGTTTCATTGATCGTGAACTCTTGAGTGCAGCTCGGGCTGAGAAGGTCGCAGCCATGGGAAAGTTGACAGTTAAGCCTATCTAGTGACAGCCCATCATAGGCTAGCTGGGTGATCTTGCAACTTGTACCATGTCGGAGTTTGATTTTCCCCATAGGGTTTCATTGATCGTGTACTCTTGAGTATAGCTCGGGCTGAGAAGGTCGCAGCCATGGGAAAGTTGACAGTTAAGCCTATCTAGTGACAGCCCATCATAGGCTAGCTGGGTGATCTTGCAACTTGTATCATGCCGGAGTTTGATTTTCACCATAGGGTTTCATTGATCGCTTACTCGGCAACTTGTATCAAGCAGGATTCTATTTTCCCCTTAGCGCTTCATTGATCGTGTACTCTTGAGTGTAGCTCGGGCTGAGAATGACACAGCCATGGGAAAGTTGACAGTTAAGCCTATCTAGTGACAGCCCATCATAGGCTAGCTGGGTGATCTTGCAACTTGTACCGTGTCGGAGTTTGATTTTCCCCATAGGGTTTCATTGATCGTGTACTCTTGAGTATAGCTCGGGCTGAGAAGGTCGCAGCCATGGGAAAGTTGACAGTTAAGCCTATCTAGTGACAGCCCATCATAGGCTAGCTGGGTGATCTTGCAACTTGTATCATGCCGGAGTTTGATTTTCACCATAGGGTTTCATTGATCGCTTACTCGGCAACTTGTATCAAGCAGGATTTCTATTTTCCCCTTAGCGCTTCATTGATCGTGTACTCATGAGTGTAGCTCGGGCTGAGAATGACACAGCCATGGGAAAGTTGACAGTTAAGCCTATCTAGTGACAGCCCATCATAGGCTAGCTGGGTGATCTTGCAACTTGTACCATGTCGGAGTTTGATTTTCCCCATAGGGTTTCATTGATCGTGTACTCTTGAGTGCAGCTCGGGCTGAGAAGGTCGCAGCCATGGGAAAGTTGACAGTTAAGCCTATCTAGTGACAGCCCATCATAGGTTAGCTGGGTGATCTTGCAACTTTTATCATGCCGGAGTTTGATTTTCCCCATAGGGTTTCATTGATCGCTAACTCGGCAACTTGTATCTAGCAGGATTTCTATTTTCCCCTTAGCGCTTCATTGATCGTGTACTCTTGAGTGTAGCTTGGGCTGAGAACGACGCAGCCATGGGAAAGTTGACAGTTAAGCCTATCTAGTGACAGCCCATCATAGGCTAGCTGGGTGATCTTGCAACTTGTACCATGTCGGAGTTTGATTTTCCCCATAGGGTTTCATTGATCGTGTACTCTTGAGTGCAGCTCGGGCTGAGAAGGGCGCAGCCATGGGAAAGTTGACAGTTAAGCCTATCTAGTGACAGCCCATCATAGGCTAGCTGGGTGATCTTGCAACTTGTATCATGCCGGAGTTTGATTTTCACCATAGGGTTTCATTGATCGCTTACTCGGCAACTTGTATCAAGCAGGATTTCTATTTTCCCCTTAGCGCTTCATTGATCGTGTACTCATGAGTGTAGCTCGGGCTGAGAATGACACAGCCATGGGAAAGTTGACAGTTAAGCCTATCTAGTTAAGCCTATCTAGTGACAGCCCATCATAGGCTAGCTGGGTGATCTTGCAACTTGTACCATGTCGGAGTTTGATTTTCCCCATAGGGTTTCATTGATCGTGTACTCTTGAGTGCAGCTCGGGCTGAGAAGGTCGCAGCCATGGGAAAGTTGACAGTTAAGCCTATCTAGTGACAGCCCATCATAGGCTAGCTGGGTGATCTTGCAACTTGTACCATGTCGGAGTTTGATTTTCCCCATAGGGTTTCATTGATCGTGTACTCTTGAGTGCAGCTCGGGCTGAGAAGGTCGCAGCCATGGGAAAGTTGACAGTTAAGCCTATCTAGTGACAGCCCATCATAGGCTAGCTGGGTGATCTTGCAACTTGTACCATGTCGGAGTTTGATTTTCCCCATAGGGTTTCATTGATCGTG